>NC_086285.1:24268660-24569355 GCF_963924245.1 Chroicocephalus ridibundus | reverse complement strand
GGACTCCGCTGCCTGATGCCGGCCAAGCACTGCAGTCCCAGGGTGGGCTTCAGCAGGTGGAAGGGGTTGCGTGGGGCCAAGAGGCGCTGGGGAGAGCCTCCCAGAGGTCTGGGTCAGACCCTGCACTCCTGAGCAGAGGCGGGATGTTTCTGGTGCCATCGGCTTGGACCCTGCATGGGGTTTGCAGCTGGGGGTGGGGCAAGGATCCACCTTGCCTCAAAAGGTGTTTCAAGCAATACCTCACTCTCTTCCAACTGTTTCTGGATGAGGTATAAGAGTCAAAGAAGGAACGGTGCTGTAGAAGGAGCAGCCAGAGGATCTGCCAGCATTTGGGGCGCACTCTAGCATGCAGGCTTAAGATTTTTTTCTAGAGAGCATAGAGATTAGAAGCTCATATCATAGGCAAACCTCTAGGTCTGTGATGCCAACAAACTTGTAAACAGCAGACAAGAGTAGAAAAGCAGCCCAGAACAGGTTAAAACTTTCATTTCTACCTGATTTTCTCAGAGAAGGGATGAACACTGCACTTCCAGTTCTCATGCCTGCCATCCTCTGACCCAGAAAAATTGGTTGGCTTCACACAGCCAAGTTATAAACCTCCAGTTTGCCAAGTAGAAGACTGAAGTGTTGTGCTCTGACATATATGAATTTGAAAGCCAGATCTGCCAGTTGTTTTTATTTTCATCATAAAGTGTTTTCCCCATTAATAGAAAACATAAACTCTGAGCATGAAACGAACATTTATAACATGATCATAGAAGAGTAAATATATATATGTGTGTGTGCGTTCATAAATACATAAACAAATACATATTTATATACAAGCTAAACAGAAGTCAATGTTTCCTATGAAAACTCATCTGTCAGTTCAAGAAGTAAATGAAAGTTCAGCTCTCCTCTTGATTTGAAGCAAGTGCTGTGAGCCAGGTTTGGTTCACATTTTCAAAATTTATAACACTGTGATGCTTGCCAAAAATCCTTAATTAGATCAGAGGAGCAGCAAAACTGTCAGATGCAATAGCAGAGTACAACGAAAGAATAAAATATTCTGGGGTTAATTGGATAAGTTCATTCAGCCAGTTTTGCCAGGCTACTTTTCTACAATGATTTGCAGACTGATAATGAGGATAGGGTTTTTTCTCGATGATAGTAAAACTGATTCCTCAAATACATTGCATTTACAAGACCCCAGAAATTGTTTATTACTAACATAAACCAACAATCAACATCCTCCTTCCCACAGCACACATAAATTGTGAACTTCTCATGAACTCAGCGGCTTAGACAGTGATTTGGGGATCTGTCTCACTTGTATGAGAATTTCATGGCATGTGCTGCTGGCTGAGTGCTGCCGCGAGGCTGAGGCCCGGCAACATCTCCGGTTACACAAACTGTTTGAGCCTTCACACATTCAGAGGAAGGTTGCAATTCTTGGAAAGATAGACTAAGAAAAGATGATGCTGCACTCAAAAACTAGGCTGTAAACCATGTTTCGTCTGATATCCCCACTTATTCAGGGAGCTCAAATAAAATATGATGTTCAGGATGTTTTCCTTGACATAGCAGATTAACACAAACGCGTTTCTAAGAAACTAAAAAATAATATTTGTAATACAGGCTATATTTTTATGCAAGTCTTTTTTGGTAATAATCTTAGTCTTTTTTCAGTCGATTGTTCACCTTTTAATAGGTGCTGTAGGGACGCGTCTAGAGTGAGAGCAGGACATTTGATGCCCAGGGTATTTGACCACGGGGAAGAAACAAACCACACAGCTTTATGATGCAGGAGGCAAAAGCCAGCCTGCGCATTATTTTAAAGAGGTCCTTCCAAACCGTGAGCTGAGTACCAAAAATGCTGCTCAGCTATTCTGTAAATGACTTGCCTTTTGTTAAGCCCCAGCACAGCTGGTCAGGATGAATTCTGCTAATGTGGTGCTTTACCAAATCATCTCCCAGCCACAGGAGAAGGTTATTTCTTTACAGAAGAATGAGCACTGAGATATTCCCTTTTGAAAGGAAAGAATAGAGAAGTCTTGCCATTTGATCTAAGTTTTATCCGCTGACACAATAGCTCACACTCACAACCACTATCAGGAAGTTAACAAGTAATTTAAAATACACCCTATGTAGTTCACCTACTAATGTGAGTATTTTATAAAAAAATTTAGAGCCAAAAAGTGTTTTGAACACCTCAGTGTGATTTCAGCAGTTATTTGGGAAGGCTTTATTCTGAAATAAAGAGCAGTGGTCTTCTTCTTCCAGAGGTCCAAACAGCCTTTCATTCTTCAAAATACTTTCCTGACAATTAGGGAATAGCACAAATGAGATCGAAGTCACATCTAGCCCTGCTAAACTCTACAGGCTGAAAAGCAAACTTGGAGAAGTTATTACTGCCTACATGGCAAGTAGGGATATGAGCAGCTGCTTCAGTAGGAGTTTAGTGTGTCACTGGAAATAAGCGGAAGGAATCCTTACCATGTTTCTGTGTTCAAAAGCAGCTTTGAACTTTCCTTAACACTGTTGACAATACCGTGTCTGCACACTGCTCCAGGGTATCCTTTTCTTTTTGTGGTGTGTTAGTTGCCCCCAAGCCCTCCTCTTCTCTGGTGACACAACAGAGGACCTGTGATCTCCCTGTCCTTATCTTGACCCACAACTTTTTCATCTTATTTTCTTCCCCTGCCCTGTCTTGCTGAGGAGGGAGAGTGAGAGAGCAGCTTGGTGGGCCCCTGGTAGCCAGCCAAAGTCAACCCACCACACCTATGTGGCTGTTGCTGCAGAGAAAATTCCTGCAGGAAGACAAAAGGAACAAAAATGACTAAACTGTTTTGCAAGCAGATACCAGACTGTGGTCACCTGCCCTGTCATACCCAACCTCATGCCTGAAACATGAAGAGACCTTCAGGACTGGAATATGTGCAGTGAGGTGGCATATCTGGAGAGAGGTGAAATTTGATGGCATGCAGCATCAGGTCATGCACCAAGACACAAGAGCAAGAATTCCTGAAATAAAGGAGAAAGTTATCCTGTTGCAATAATGGAGGAGGTGAAAGACCAGCACTAGGCAGAGCCAGGGTCAGAGTGAGCCCTCACTAGTGCGGCTGTCATATAAAAGCAGTTATCCTAAGAAGCATTAAGTGAGGTCTTTCTTCTGGGAGAGAGACTTATTACTGCCATTGCACAAGAACCAGTGCAGTCTCATCAGGAATGTGGAACACAACTCCCATTGCCTGCATTCAAGGGAAATTGAATTCAGTCGCAATACACACAAAGGAGGGCTGCTATGATGACCATGTGAATGGGCAGATCAGCTCGAAATACAAGGCTGAAAGACCTCAGCAAAAGTGGAATTTAAAACCAAGACATGTATGTATATGTGGGAGATAAACAAGAGGGGATTTGGAAGTGATGGAGGATGGAGAATAGAAGAAAGGAAAAAGTTGTTTAAAATATGGTTTAACACTGGCAGGAGAACAAATGGATATGACCTACCCAGGAATGGAAGTTTTTTGAAGTTTTCTATTTCAGAAAGGGTGAAGCAGCTTTTCAATAGGAGTAAAAAGTGCAAGAAACATACATGGTTTTAAGATGGTTCTTGATAAATTTACGAATGGGATTACCCATCCCACAGAAGGCTACAGAATTGTTTGGTTCACTGACTCCCAGGAGTCTCTCCAATCCTATGCATTGAGTTGTTTTTATTAAATACACGATATATCCAGACTAAATGATTTGTGATGTTACTGAATTCTACACTATTAGTCTCCATAGGAGTTCTTCTTCAGTTTTATTTTAGCAAAAAAAGCCCCCCCAAAAATGGAGGGATTAAAAGGGTATACAAAGGTATACGAGAAAAGATGAATAATCAGACATGAGAAAGATTAAAAGAAATGGGTATTCACAACTAAGAAGTAGGTTGAAGAGAGACAAAGAATGTACGAGTACTTAACAGAGCACTATAAAGAGTATAAGGATCAATTAGTCTCATTTGTCAATGAGGTTGATCAAGAAATACTAATAACTAGATTAAAATGCATCAGGGAAAAATTATAACTAGAGGAGCCGTTACATAATGGAACAACCTGCCAGTGAAGGTTACCGCATTTCCATCACTGAAGATATTCAAAGCTATTTTAAGAATAATGAAATCCATCCGCCAATGATTCAGGCTGATGGACTGAGATGACCCAAGAGGCATCTCTTCTACCGCAAATGATTCTATTCTTCTGCAAGCACGCCGATGCTTAGTAGGAGCTGCACTTCAATGAAATGTTTCAGCTCATTTCTAAGGAGAAATCATGTTATAATAAATATTAAGTGGAAAGATAGCTAACTGCTTTTCCCAATTAGTAGAAAATTAATGTCGTTTCAGTTATCTATATTCTGGAATGTTTCTATTCATTTTCAGCTAAATCTATTTGTGTTACAGTTCCTCCAAGAAACAGTTATTTTCAAAAGCAAATCCAGACTGGTTTCATGTAAGACTGCATTCGTATATTCCATTAGTTGTTTGGATATTAAGTGTGTTAAAATGGGCCTTGCATACGTTTTCTATTTGTTGGAATTGGCACGGCACACGCTACTTCTGAATACATAGGCAATACTTCATTCCTGGTGACACAAAGTCCAATTCAGATTATTCTCACTTGTGCTTTTCCTTGTTGCTCCTCTGTTAACAGTCATGGTTCATCAGGACCTCAGCAATGTGTCTATGTGGACAACGCACATGGAGTTCACGTCATTATTAGGGAAGCGTTAGAATGTATCCACTGAAAATACCAATCTAATGTCTAACTTAATAAGGAACATCTAATAAATCACTGGAAGAATTAGGTTGGGTTTTTCCTGCCCATTTTACCAAAATTACACTACTACTACTACTAAAAAAAAAAATTTTAAAAAATAAAAATAATAATGTACTTTATTTAACTTCTATGGACAGAAAGTTTTGTAGAACTGACATCAAAGTGGCAGAGAGAAACCTTCTCAAGATGGTGCCCTGGTTTCCTCAAAAGGAGATCGGATCTTTTAGTCCCAGTGCTGTGCTGGGAAATTTGAAGAAAGAGAAACCATTTGTAGAGCTAAAAATGCTGCTGAAAGGAAAAAGTTAGGAGAGGAGTAGGATGCTAAAAGCAGGTCCAGCTAGAGCTGCACATTGTGGGCTGCTGGGGTAGGTGATTTAAAGCATCAGGGTGTTATCAGTTATTTTGTGCAATTCAAATGTGCTGCATAATATATATCCCTGTGTTATTAATGGGATATTTCTAGCATAGATGGAGCAGCTCCGAGTGTGTGGTAAACTTTCCTGCTAAAAATGATATGATCTCTCTCCTTGCAATACATCAAGCCCAACTCCCATGCTCTCTGTAGGTCAGGAAATTATAAACAATATTAAGGTAAAGTTTAAGAAAAGATTGACTATGTTTCTTTTAAGCAAAGGATACTGTGTACTGAACAGTCAGTACCTTGTGTCAGTACCTTGTAGCAATCACGTATTAGAAAAACAAGATGAAGATCTACTGTTCTGCTTTCAAATCCTGAATATCTTGATTTCTTAAAATTTGCTGAATACATTATTCCTATTCCTATGCTAAATGTAGCAGTGGCAAGAAATTTTTTTTCTGTGTAAACAAACTGGCAGTCTGAAAAAAAATCAGAGCTTCAAAAGAGTTATCTTGAATTATGCATGCAAAAAGTTTTATAAATTATTTTTGAAGATGTATTGGTATTTAGCAAAGCTCCTTATAAGTACCATCTGAAATAGTGCATTTAAGTGAACAATAATTGAACTGCGTATTTGAGGGCAGATGCAACATCCACCTAAGGAAAAATGCATCATGTACTTAAGAAAAGTGTGTTCTTTTCCAGCATATCTTTATATAAATTATATTTGTTATTTGTCTGTCCCTTTTTTCCATCCAAGTACTGTCACCCTACTCCAGGAGAAATTTTGAAGCAGACATGTAATTTGATTTTCTGCCTCTCTCTTGCCAATACAAGGAGTAAGGTTTGCCCATAAACTTGTCCACTATGAGTACCTGTGTCCTAATTCTGCTAAATCTGCTCTGGTTTTCCGAAGCAGCAATAGACTGGCACTGGGTAGACCAAACGAGGAGGGAGGGAATAACACTGCATCTGTTCCTGCTTAACCCTGCCACGCGGAGGTGCGTGTTGTATAGCTAGTGCTGCACCACCACATGAGTGCATACGGATGCACAGAGCTCTAAAGCATGCAATGGAGAACGGCAGAGGAAAAAGTGCCATGTGCTTTAGGAGATGGATTTTCAATTTTGGACATGTATTTCCATGATTGAGAGTGAGAGGTTCTACTGCAGGGCTGGATTCAGAAGGGATGATTTCGGAGCTGAGGAGAGGATGGATTCTCCAGGCTGGGTGTCTCAGTACGGCACAGGTTAGGCAAAGCTGCAGGATCCAGAAGTGGCCCTGAGGTGTCAACAAGATTGATCAGGTTGTCAGTGAGGAATGAAAATGGCCACATGTGTTTGTACAGTTCTCACAGACTGTTTGCATGAGATGATAGTATAAGTGAGCAATGAGGAACCCCAGAAAAAAGCAAAGAGGTCAAAAAGGTGTTGTTACTGTTGGGTAATCTGCCTCAAGGCTGAAGTGCTTTTCAGCTTGAAATGAAGAGGGATGTCATCTTTCTTCTCGTCTCTTCTAAACTTCCTTCATTACCAACTAAAAAAAACTTGGTGACATTGTTTAAATCAATGTCCTAGTTTTTCATCTCTTAAAAATTATCAACCTGGAAATGATGCATAGAAATAGGGCAAATCAACCTGCAACCTCATAGGTACTTGTGCTGGTACAGCCTTTTGTGTGTTTCAGCATCACTGGTATTGGGAAAAAAATACCAGTTACAAGCCACTGAATTGAGTGATGAGACCTAAAGGAATGTTTTTTACTTTTTTGCTCCTTTGCAGCCAGCATGAGGGCAGTATATGGCTAACATTAAGATCTTATTTGAAAAAAAGGTATCTTAAAAGGTATTTTGAGCGCTTAGTTTGAGATCCACGTACAGTTTTCAAGGAATTAAGTATGTGAAATCCCTCACTGGGTTATGGAAAAACAACTATATAGCTGGCATTCACTCATGTAAGACCAAAATATATTACAATGGCAGCATCCACATTCGTTACACTGGACTGGAAGAGGTCTGAAGCAAAACTACCATGGTAACGGAGATAAAACAGCCACTTCACTTTGCTTGTGAGCTCAGCTACTAACAGAGTGAGGTTTTTCTTTCTTTAATCAAAGAAGACCTCTCAAGAAAGAGAACTGGCAGGCTGTTGTTCCCTAGAATTAGTGGAAAAAATAATAAGCTCTTTGGGGCAGAGACTTCCAATTAGGATTTTATTCTTTATTTTCTTTCAAAAGGACAGTGATTCACCTCCCCAGATATAGAAAACATTTTACACCTCTAGAAATAATGACAAATTATTACAAACAAGATGTCTGCAGAACCCCTCAATTTGATTTTTAGAAATTCCCTTGACAGAAAAAATTATACTGAGAAAAAGTTAAAATAATTAAGCCTTCAATTAAAACACTTTAACTTCAAGTCAGAAACAAGAATATTCTACCCTCCCAAGAGGCATTTGTAATTACTTTTTGCTTTATGACTGCAAATTTGTTTTATGCCTGGGCCAGTGGTATATTGTGATCAGTAAATAATAGCGTATAATGGGTGGAACAGCACGGCGCAATGCTTCCTCTGGTGGGTGTATCCAGGCTAACTCCGAGCTGGATAACCCAAGCATCGTCCTAGCTCCATGTGCCAAGGGCATTACCCCAACCTCCTTCTCAGGGGTGTGAACTTCACAGGAGGAGAAATGAGGTGAGGAGAGCACCACATTAGCAGCCCTATCCATCTTCTTGTACCCAAGGTAGCTCAGTTACAGCTTGCTTGGGTATCTTTCTGATATATCACACCGTACAGAAAAACCATCAGCGTAAGACTGTAGACAGGACAGGAATAAAAGCTGATGCAGTAGCACCAGAAATGACAAGGCAATCAGGACTGGTCAGCATGTCAGCAAGGATCAACAGATGAGTAACCCATCTATTAACAAATTGCTGGTGGGGGAATAAAAAATTCTTTATTCTTTCACTAAGGAACAGAAGAGAGCAACGAGGCAGCTTTGCAGATGTGTACAACGAATTCTGCCAAAATGTGAGGCAGAATGGGTGAAAGAATATATTTAATAGGTGAGGTAACAGGGGCCGCTATCAAAGGTCTTGGAACAGCAAAAAAAAAGAGCATGTGTCTGTTATAGGAGAGAGAGAGAGGAGTACATGGAAAGATATAAACAGGAGAGACGGAGATCAAGCAAGTGGCAAAGAAAATTATCTTTTCAACAGCATTTTGGATGAAAACGGGACAGGATCAAGAGTCTTTGGCACCTGTTTTTTTTCCTTTTTTAGAATGAGAAAGTGTATTCTCTACACATAAGAGAAAGAGAATGTAAAGAGGAAATCAAAACACAAGGAAAGGAATAGGTTTCTGGAGAAAGTGCAGGAGTTATAGGCATGAATGAAAAACTGCATCTGTAAGACAGAGTGTGAGTGAGATTTGGAGTAAAGGAAGGAGGAAGAGGAGGTGAGATGATGGGAAGAACAAGGTTACATCCCATCTTGTAGTTTGCATCTTTTGATAAATCAGCATGATCCTAAACTGAGAATAAGTGAATAAAGTGAGTAACTGAAATTCTATCACAAAAATCAATCCTTTTTCTGAGCATTACTACATATAATGTTGTAGAACTCAAAATGTAATCTGTAGTGGTATACGTGATATCAAACAATCAGCAGAAAGAGATCTTACCTACCAAAGAGGTCACAGAGCACAGGATTTTATACAACAGATATTTAAAGCAGACAAAGGAAAAATAGTATAGCAACAGTCAGGCTGATAAGGTGCTGACTGAAATAATACTGTCTTCCACAACGAACAGAATAAGAATCTCTCAGCATCAGGAAAATCCTAGTAAAGGCCATTTTTTCTGACAAGGTTAATAGGACAGAAAAAAAGGACCAAAAAATACCAAAATGATAAATAAATTTTTCTAACAGCCCTAGTGAATTTGGCAACCTCAAAAATATTACAATCAAAACTAAGCTGTATATTTTGTTTTCCAGATCTTGGTTAATTTTCTTGAAACCCGTGATGCCAGCATCCTAAGAATAAGCAGCACATGGTGGGGACCGGCCAGCACAGATGCACTTCTCCGTCTCTTGGCTTATTATTTATATTACTTCCTTTCCTCAGTATTGGAAAAAAACAGATTCTCCAAGTCAGGACTTTGCAGTGGGAGCAGCAGAGACACCTGCCATCTTTCTGAAGGCATTTTTAGAGTTTTCAGCAAATAGGAGGAATAAGGGCAGGGCAGCGCATAGAAGGTGTCAGGTTTAAACTGGGAGCCCTACATCTAGCTTCTGTAACAGACAGGTGTAGTACTCTTGCAAACCCCCCCTTTCCTTCAACAGAACAGAAAAAAAAAATATTTTCAATGAAATAATTTACATCTGGCGCATCTATATATTCTGTGCTATCTTCCCCTCTCTCTTACACACAGCTCTTCTTATTTTGCATCACAAGTGCCTTCTACATGGGCAGCCTATGCTGGGCTAGTGTAAATAGTTGAGTTGCAGAGAGGAATGGTTATTACGGCACATAGTTGCACATGCAATATGCACTCCGGGCTGCAGTTCGCTCATGACCTTATTGAATAGAGATGTAACCCTTTAGTTAGGTTTGGTGAGGTCTGTATCAAAATTACCGAGAGGGGCTTGGCAGAGGAACAGCAAGATCTGTTGAGACCACTGATAAAATGGACAAGTGCTCTCTCTTCCTCTTCATCTGCTTCATCAAAGCAGTCACTTCAACAGGAGTCTCAGAAGTTTTTTCCTCTTAAGACGCATAACGTTTTCCTGACCTAAGGGAAAAATAATCTATTATATGATTCAGAAATAAGTTTAAAGATTTTTTTCCTTCATGTCTCGGTAGAAAACCAAGAACATGATGACACTTTCAGCCTAATTATGAAACTTTTCATTTTTTTCTTACGCAACCTTGCAGAATCCTTAAAACGAATTCCCTGTAATATTTTCCTGCTCATCTTCTAAGCTTTCAAATTAGGCATTTGTCCTTTAACTTTTCCAACTTCTTTTCCCTTTCAGCTTGTTAGGAAAGGAATCTAATTATTCTAGACTTTAAATGACTAAAAGAAAGATTATCCGCGAGGTAATTTTGATACATAAAGTGATTTAACTTTGACCCTGCGCAGTCAGTGCATTTACAACGCATACACTGAAGACTGGCACTGCACACTGAAAGCTTTTGGGAGTAAAGATTGTTAATGGTGTCTAGTTATAGCGCACAAACAATGGGGGCTCTTCACTGGCAACACTTCGTGGCACCAGTGTACATCTACTGGAATCCATCTCCTTGTGTCAAACAGCCTCATAACCCATCAGAGACGAGGATGATTGCGGGAGAGGCTGAGTTGCCATTAGAGAAATCTTTCTCTGGATGCATCAGTTCCACTTAAAGCGATTATACCAACTGTAAATAATAACAGTAATAATGCATTCTCTTTGGGTATAGTTCCCTTTTCAAACACAGAGAAAAAAATGTATCCGTAAGTGCTTAAAAAAATTATGGACTACTTTAAATGTAGGTTCCTTTGAGTTTTTGTTAATGCCCCATGTTCCCCCACTAAGAAATGCTCCATCTATCACAGACCACGCAGAAAAGTCTGGAAGCAAGAACTTGGAGCTGTGTTGCCAGGGTGGGCCCCAGCAGCCCCTGCCTCCCAGGGAGAGGGGACGGATGTTCATCCCCATCCACATGGCCTCACCTGCTGCCAGCCCTGCATCTAACATTTCATCTTATTTACAGGTACTTCTGGATCCCGGTTTATAGCAGCTGTAGTTGGTTTAGCCAGTGCGTGGCTCCAAAAAAAGCCTAAACCACTGCTCAATTTGAAAACAGAGAAGAAACCATAAAGTCTCTATTAAGCCTAAGCTAGTTTTCAGTGTGTCAGAACTGATTTACTACAAGCTTTTCTAGGGCTGTTGTATCATTTATGGAAGGGTTACTGAAAGAATCCCCAAACGCTGAGAAAATGAAATATATGACAGCGTAATTTTTCAACGTACCTGCATACACTGCGGGTCATATTCTGATCGGTGAGGTGAATTTGGAGCTAAATTAAATTCACTGATTTCACTGGCACAACTACCCATAGGTAATACAGCTGCAGAGATGATAAGAAATGTGACTAGTTTGTCAGTAACAGCCTCTAAAATGCTAAACACACACACAAATAAACTTGTGTTTATAACAGCCTGCTCTATATCAGCTTAACTTCTTCAAAGGCAGTGGTGCCGCGCTGGCTTCTTCTGGCCCGGGGAGATCTATGGCTGCTCAGCACACAAGCCCCAGAAAGGTGACGTCAAACACTCGAAATTAGAGGTCACCTTGGAACTGCGATTATTCTGATAGTTTATTTCACTTGGTTTTATTCAAAGGTTCATTCTCGCTCTTACTCTTACCCTTCTTATTCTTAAATCAAGATGTATGACTGAGGATCATCTTGTGTACTTGCCAGGTAGGATCATCCACAAGCACAAGGAAAAGTCCGAGAAGCCTTTATATGTGCTCTTATGTGCTTAAATGTGCGCAGATAGACCAAGTTCAGTCAGTGAGTTGTGACTCCCAGACAGTTAAACTGTATTACAAATGTGGAAACAGTTTTTATCTGCTGCGTATCGTCACTGTTCTTTCATTTAAACAAACTTAAAGTGAGATCACTATTGTTTTAATTGCTCCCTGAGAGTTGCCCTCTACTGTTTTTGCCTAATAGAGAAAACACATACGTATCAAAATAAAACAAACTGTATACGGTATAGATTTTCAGGTATGTTATTTTGTTGTAAACAATTCAACTTTGGTTCCTATGGAAACACCAGCCTAAATATTTCAGTGGGATTGTTAAAGTCAGACTCTAGCTGAGTTTCTTGGACAAGCTTTGAAAAAGCTGTGGAATTTGGGGGTTGGTTTGCTTCTAAATAGCATCTCCAGGCCGCCGAATTTCTTAGTCTCGTAATCTACTTTAAATAAGTGAGTTTGTGTAGCCTTACGCATTCTGACAGTCTGCAGCTCTGATATACAAAGCCTGAAATGTGAAATAATCAACCAAAATTTAATTTTTTACTTTACAAAAACAAAGCAATTAATAAAAATTTAAAAGCTTCTCAGAGCTCTATACAAAATTTTAGTATAACATGATTCAAATAAAGGCAAGACTATATTCCAAGAAGTGTAGTCATACTTTTTTGGATAACAGATCACAGACATATGAAGTACTCAAGTCCTGGATAATTACAATCACTTGGCTATGAACAATATAGCTGATGAGGATACCTGCAGTTTTAAAGTATGTTTTCAGTGCCCACTGTCCACTCTATAGTATATGTTTCTGGTTATTTTAAAAAAAAAAATGTCACAGATTTCTTAACTGGACCTGTGTCCAAACCTTCAAACCATGAGTCATATGAGAAATTCTTATCTGTCTGGAGCGAGCCATTACTCGCAGGGTCATAGGGCTGTGAAGGACCTCAGGAAGTCATCTTGTCTGTTCCTGGACCATCCTGGGGGATCTGCTACACATCAGTTCTTCCCAACACACATGTCGAGTGTGTGCTTGAAGATTTTCCCTGAGAGAGACATCACAGTGTCCCTCGAAAGGCCATTCTGCTGGTCCACCTTTCTTACTCTTGGAAAATTTTCTGAAAGCGTTTAACCTGAATGTCACGTGCTGCAATATAAACCTTCTCAACCATAGAGAAAGTTTAGGCTGGTGATGATTAGTATTAGAAGAGCAAACCTGTTTACAAAATAGAAACATAGAATCATACAATGGTTAGAGTTGGAAGGGATCTTAAAGATTATCTAGTTCCAACCCCCCTGCCCTGGGCAGGGACACCTTCCACCAGACCATGTCGCTCGAAGTCCCATCCAACCTGGCCTTGAACACTTCCAGGGATGGGGCATCCACAGCTTCTCTGGGCAACCTGTGCTAGTGCCTCACCACCCTCACAGTAAAGAATTTCTTCCTAACACCTAATCTAAATCTATCCTCTTTCAGTTTCAAATTGTTACCTCTCATCTTATCACTCTACTCCCTGATAAAGAGTCCCTCCCCATCTTTCCTGTAGGCCCCCTTTAGGTACCAGAAGGTTGTTGTAAAGTCTCCCCTTAGCTTTCCCTTCTCCAGCCCCAACTCTCTCAGCCTGTCTGCATAGGAGGTACTCCAGTCTTCTGATCATCTTCATGGCCCTCCTCTGGACTCACTCCAACAGGTCCATGACCTTCTTATGTTGGGGGCCCCAGAGATGGACACAATATTCCAGGTAGGTGGAGTAGAGGGGCAGAATTACCTCCCTTGACCTGCTGGCCACACTTCTTTTGATGTAGCCCAGGATGTGGTTGGCTTTCTGGGCTGTGACCACACATTGCTGGGTTATGTTGAGCTTCTCATAAACCAATACCCCCAAGTCCTTTTCCTCAGGGCTACTCTCAATCCATTCTCCACCTAACCTGTATTTGTGCCTGGGATTGCCCCAAACCACATGCAGGACCTTGCACTTGGCCTGGTTGAACTTCACGAGGTTTGCACAGGCCCAACTCTCAAGCCTGTCAAGGTCCCTCTGGATGGCATCCCTTCCCTCCAGCGTGTTTACCACACCACCCAGTTTGGTGTCATTGACAAAATTGCCGAGGCAAGTTTAGGAATCAATCCCACTGTCCATGTCACCAACAAAGATGTTAAACAGCACAGGTCCCAGTATCGACCCCTGAAGAATGCCACATATTGACTACAACTCTTCGCAGCCATCCAGCCAAGTAGGCACTGCTTATGCACTGCAACCTCATTAGACCATTGTGAAATATTTCAGGCTATGGCTTAGTGCACAATAAATGACAGGTTACCCACAGCTAAGTATACATAGATGCATGATTGTTGAGTTTTGTTAGGTGATCTGATTATAAACTAATCAAAATAAACTCAAATGCCAATGAGAATCAGAGGAACAGCAATAGGTGAAGCAAACCCAGTAGCCTAATCAGTGAAAACAGAGCATCCCAAATTAGCTACTGCAAAGCCATCTGAGGAAGCTGAGAAGACCACTGTCCAGGGAGTGAAACCTTCTGAGATGGGTCAAGAAGATCTCTCTCCCCAGCCATGTCATGCAAGCTAAGGGGTGGTTGCCCACAGGGATGCAGAATTTATTGTGGGAAGAGAATTTGGGGATTATACTAAACTTACTGGGGGATTTTTAAGAGGATTGTGGAAATGTTCAAGACTTCCTATGGGATGTTTAGAGGAAGGACCAAAGATGGGGAAAGGGAAGGGGTTAATGAGGGAGGAAAAATAATGGAAAGAGAAAAGAGCATAAAAGGGGTCAATCATGTAAACAGGCTGCTGGTCAATTCACTTGCCTGACTGAGCCGTGTGCTTGGCTACAGCAGTCTAGTCTATTTTCTCATTTAATCCTATTTCTATCTTCTATGTGGGTGCACACCCGGTCCTTTTGTGCATGTGCATGTGAATGCCAGTGATTTTCAAGACAGAGCAGCCGATAGGTCGGATGAGAGGTCTGAGTGCCAGCAAGTGGAGAGGCACCACAAACCTCAGGGGCTCAGGGACAGCACCCAGTGCCCAGAACAGGTGTCTACAAACCCACATGTTGTGGGTCTGTGTGTGTGTACGTGCAGTTAGCAGACTTCCCTCCTTGTCTGCTGGAGAGGACGAGAAGGATGGAGCCATCTGCGATGCATGGGGTTGTGTGGGTACTCCTAAGGACTTGTATCCTCCTCGCTATGTTGATTTGTGCAGCAGACTGTGCATGTAGTATGTGTGTGAGCGCGTGTGTGTGTGTGTGTGTGTACGCTCTCAGCCTTGACTCTACGACCTAACAGCTGAGACAGAAGAGATGCCTTAGGTCCAAAGACTCACCAAATTTGTCTGTCCCTAAAAAGTCTGCCATCAAGACCAGCATCGACATGCCATGCATGCTTTTCAATGGCCGGATTTACACATATCTACCAAAAAAAAATATGTATATTAAGCTAACCATTGGCTGAATACATAAACTAAAAACTTCTTTCATTGTTTTTCAGCAGCTTTAGCTGACTTGAAAATACTGAGAATCAGAAAATACATGTAAACACTAAAACAAAAATTAATCTAATAGCTGTGTGTCACAATGTGTAAGTCCAGGAAATGAAATCAGCCAGGGACAGATAGACAACCAAAAGCATGTGCAGTTATCCTCCAGCTGTCAGTCATCCGCTAAGTCCCAGATTTATTTTTTCTTAATAGCTCTTTGCCTAAATTTGTCATTGATGGATGCCATGCACTTGTCATTTGAAAGACCTGATAGCCTTGAAAATGTCTACATTGAGCATTTCCAGAGGAGAGGAATAGCTAAATTGCTCCAACGCATGAAAGTCCTAGGAGAAAATATAAAGCCCCAGGAATACACAAAAAATAAGAAAACCAGGTAGGGTACGACCAATTTTAGAATTCTTGTGCATTTTCTTTTTTAACATTGTATCAGAATTTGTTCCTATCTAGTGTCCGCTTTAAGAGGTAAATTCAGAGAGAAGACTACCGAGAGGTGTGGTTGAATGTAATGTATTTGTCAAAACAAGACAATTACTTCACAAGAACTACCTAGATATCTCAGCCTCAGGAGGCCAGAGACTTTAGAAAGTACAGAGGAGGCTGCTGACTGTAAAAGCAACCACTGAACTTCAGCTTTTACCTGAGATACGTGTGTGGGTGTGCACGCATGTCTGTGGGGGTGTCTCACAAGTGCTACTAATAATCCTTGGGCTTCCAAGGACTCTCAAATCAACAAAGCATGGAGAGGGAGAGCCACCCTCACTTTGTTTTGTGAAAATGAAAAGCACACAAAGAGAAACTAATGCATGTATGAAAACAAATCCCCAGCAACTGAAGCAAAGCAATACTGTTAATATGTTTCTAGCACAGAACTTTGAAATAGAAGTGCCTCTGAATCAGAATCATATTCTTAAAATACGCCCTCATTAAGTAGCAGCTGAGAAAGCGCAGCACGGCTCCTGTCGTCCTGGCTGAAGTGAAGGGTCCTTTCTTCAGTCCTTTTGGGTTATATTCTTGGTCTAATAGACCTGGACTTCAAGAAATTCATCCTCTCAAGGAACACGTGAAGTAATATTCTGTCTGCCTTGAAACCAATGGCAATGTTGCAATTGCCTTCAGTGGAGCTAGGAGTGCACCTAAATAGGACTCAGCTAAAACATGGGATTTGCTAATAGACGGGATAAGCACCTGAAAATTCTTTTTTTGATATGCCTTGGAAAGGGCAAAACGCAGGAAACAATATTTTGACTTTCAGGCAGCCTGCGTTATCTCCCATATACCGTTATAATCTATGCTGTTTACTGAAATTCTTTTAAAGGATTTATTGAGAAACTGAAAGGGAAAATGTCAGTATGCACAGGAATGACTAAAGTTCTTCTTTTGTCTTGACCCAATGTGAAAAAACAGCATACGGTGCCATGAGATGTAACTAATATAGAATACTGCACCTGTGGAGATGATCTTTGCATTGATAGTTACTGCTTCTCTGCTATTCTATATTAATTTTGTTAGACTTTAAACTAGCCATTGCTTACCATCACACACTGCAATCTTTACGTATTTATAGAACCTACTGTTAAAAAAGTGTCCTGGTTTCATCTGAGATACAGATGTTGCAGCAGTTTCAGATTTGGTATAAAAGGAATGTCAATAATGCATAGTGTTTTAGTTGTTGCTAAGTGATGTTTACAGTAGTCAAGGACTTTTTACAGCTTCCCATTGAAGCTGAGAAGGAGCATGGACAGAACAAAGGAATGGCTAATGGAATATTCGGTACCATAGACGCCATGCTTGATATATAAATGGGAGTTGGCCAGGGAGGGCGGAATCCACCATCTCTGCTCGGGATGGGGTGGGCAACCAATTCACTGGGCTGTGAGAGTGACTTGTGTCCTGTATATTCTTTTACCATCATTATTATTGTGATTTTCCTTTTTCATTATTGTTCTATTAAACTGTCTTTATCTCAACCCATGAGGTTTTTTTTCCCATCCCTATCCCCTCCTTTTCTCCCTCTTCTCTCTACCCTTCTGGGGAGGAAGGGGGGGTGAGCAAGACGCTGCGTGGTCCTAGCTACTGGCTGGGCTTAAACCATGACAAAAGGCAACATTAACCAATGAATCAACTAATCTCTTCACTAAAAATAAGGCTACACAATGGTATCTGAGAGTTTACTATATAGTAACCTAGCAACAATTTTGTTATCCGTGTGGTGATTAATGTATATATATTTAAAATATGGAAAATGTGTATGACAGATTGAGATGGCATAAAAATTGCCACACGCCTGATACTGTGTCCTTGAATATGGAATAGAAGAATGCAGTAGCTAATGAGATAAAGCTTTGTCAGAAAGATGTCTGTATGACTTTTCTCATATGTGTTTGTCTTCTGTCAACTGGTATTGTCTGAACATTTTTTAGCTTTAAACATTCCTCTACATAAGCACACATACTTGCTACTCATCTGGTAATTTCTTCCTCTCTTAGACCTATATGGCCGCAGGCCAATGATTTATATATACTTTTAACCATTTTATTTATACAAACACATACAGTCACCCAAAATTAAATATTCCCAGTAAGTATGAAACTACCCTTAGTGTTATCCCTACGCCATGGTGTCTCTCAATATGGAGTGAAAAGCAATTTATGCCAAACCCTGTGTTACCTCAAATTTACCTACAGCTTAGAGGGAGACCACATAAACGCAGGATTTGCCATGATGTTTAATGTAAACAGTGATTGTCAGTGGATGTGTTTGTACACAACAAGTTTTCTAGCATGTAGACAGGGCTGATCACATCCTAACAGAAAGGAGGTAACATTACCTCCACAGTGGGCAAACAACTTTTATATAGTGGGGTTAAGTACTTGGCCACTCACTGCTTCACTTCCTTTACTATAGGGCCATCACCAGATTTTTCTGCCTCGCAGAGTCCAGCGGTCTAAGCAATCTAAAACCAGTTAGTAATGCTTTGGGAGTAGTAACAAAACTTGATGTATTGATTAAGTGCCAGATTTTAAGAACTAAATACCAAACCTATCAAATCCCAAAGGGGAAGTGATCTGAGTAGACCCCCAAGGAGGAAATGAGCATACTTTGCTGCACTTGTCCAAAGTTCCAGTTGTCCTCGGTGAAAGCAGTGCCAGCAATAAGGATCTGGTCTAACAGCTGGTTCTCAGATTAAATAGCTACTCAAGAATTTTTCAGCTCTTTACCTGGGCAAAACCCTTTATGGATGACCAGCAATGCAGGATTTTCTCCCTGGTATGAACCTCTTTCATTTGTATGCAAGTGTATATACAGAAGTGAGCTGCATTCTTAGTATTTGGACTGCTGTAACAGTGTTTGGTCTTTTACCTTGGAAATTTTTGATGTTAAGGTGGCATACCATTCACTGGGGAATAGTGATCTGTAAACAGAGATATGGTATGCTCCTACCTGACCAGCAATTTAATATAAGATCAAGTATCCCTATGAATTAGCAGGCTGATCCTTCATTAAACTGCACCACCCAGCCTAAGATCCTGAAATACAGGGTATTGATTTGAAGGTGAGGTAGTTTACTGCTAAGCATTAGCCAGACCACCCTGACATAGAAGTGCAGAAGGAGAAATGATCTGAATCTTGAAGGTTTCCTACAAGTTTGTAATATTCCAGTATGATAGAAAAGTCTGTAACTTATGTAGAAGTCTGATGAGTTGCTGAAGCAAAAACCTTTCACCTACAGGCAGTCTGTTAAACACCTACACTTATCCTGTAGAGTATTAGGGGACTCCTGTAGCTGTTGATTGAAGAGAAAAATGTGGAGCAATTTTTTCTTTGACAGAAAGCTTTCAACATCAGTAATTGTGAAATGTTGCTGCCCAAATCTGTAACAACTTGGCTTTGCTGGGGCTGCCAAATGCTGCAAATATCTACCTGTCTAAAAAGTAAAGGGGCAGAAATAGAAGTACGCCTTCAAGATCTTGATCCTCCCTGTGTTGTCACTCAGCCTGCCTGATACAATTTGATGGTGAGCTTTAAAATATACTAAAGGCAAGTCCTGATTTAATTCAGAGCCTAAGATCCCTCTAGGTACCGTTCTTGGATTGACAGATGTGTCTCTCTGTCATTCCTGAGATTGTTTTTAATGTAAACCTCCTGCTGCAGTCCCCCAATATAGGCACTGACTGATTAATTTTTGTCTGATTCCTCATAAGAGTGAGTAGGTCAGGCAGTGGGAAGGACGCTAGATGAGGGGATAAACATTTTCTGTATTTTAAGTAAAAATATCTACACAAATATTTGCCCTGATGCACTGTTTGTTATTGTCAAAATAATGGTAAAAGGCAGGGAATTTACTAATTCTTCAACAGTTCTGCTCTATCCGAACATTTAGCTTTTTAATATAAAATTATAAACACAACTTGCATTAAACCCAGCAAGGTAAAAGTAAATTGAATAAAAGCACATGAAAATGAGAGCACCCAATATGTAATTGAGACTCGCAACAGATTAACGAACATGGTATTTCATACTCCTGAAAAAAGCAGATCAGAAATCAGAAGAGACAAAAAATTTGTCAAAACATAGGTAAGTTGTCTCTGTGGAGAATTCCAGGGCACTCTTATGAGCCAGAAAAGTAGGAAAATTTAATGTTACACCACCAAAAACACTGGGGTTCACCAAGGGTAAGCTTACTTACTTCCATTGGCATAGTTCAATTTTTTTACCACTTTTGTTGTGTTCACAGCCAAAAGCGCAGCCCGTGACTGAGATGGCAAGAATTTGGTTCTAAAAGATACATTTGAGAAATCTGACAGCACATTCGCTGAACTCTTACTTAAAATACACACCAAATCCATGCTGACTGTTTTCTGAGGCTTTGGGATTTTACTTTACAGGTAGACCAGCCATATTCATTTCAGGCAGTAAATAAAGTTGTTCCGGCTGGGGGATCCCATAGAGAAATAACACAAATTTCTGAAACATCAGCGAGTCCTAAAATTCTGTACGTGACAGGATTTGCTGGAGTATTTGGGAGCTACATTCCTGATTCTGACCATGTCCATCCAATCGAGGTCCAGCACCTTGTCATGTGAATGGACCTGCTGAACCCCGCTCAGCCTCGCAAAGGCACTGCAACCGTTCAAATGTGATGCTATTTATCACCAACAGAAAGATTCAAAGTCATAAAAATCCAGTGTTGGCTTGTCAGATCATTCCAGTTAGGGAAATGAGAGTTTGGCTCAAAATCTCTACTAGGTAGAATAATGATGAATACACAAATGACCTTGCACAGACGTCCTACTAGCATATGCAAGTAATGACAGCCAGCCCATATTTTATTTTGTTGCTGAAAAGAAACATGTATTTCTCTCTCACTGAAGCAATCCACATTTCAAACAGACATTTAAGCAGCTAGATGTTTTCTTAGCAAACATCAAATCTAGTTAACAGAACACCACCAATACTCCTATGACAACCTGTCACTGTGTTACTTTTTACTAATGAATTTGCTTAGTTACCTTTTCAACAGAGACAATATAAGACCTGTAATTGGTAACCGTGGTCTTGACAGTCCTTCAGCAACTTCTTACAGCAAGTGTGCTACAGCTGACAAATTACATTTGTAATGTAACACATATACTCCTAAGTACAATAATGGACATTAAAAGCATGCTCCACAACATATCTATTACATCTATTATATAAACTGCCATAATAAAGTACCACATGGGCTCACTTTCAGCTATTTGAAAAGCATTAAAAATTCATGTTATATGAACAGGAACATCCAATACTCAACTTCCGTAAGTGAATATTTAAGATGCACTGTGAATTACAGTGCCAACTAGCAGGGCTTTAAAGCACTTTGGATGTTAGTAAAATCACCGTACTATAATGGACACCCAAACCAAGCCATATATCAGCCTACTGATGCTCACTATTATAATATATTTGTAACACTCAGGACTTTTGGGAGGCGGTGGGTTCCAGTCTCATAAGACGGGTTATGCAATATTATACTCTTTCGTGTGGAAGGGTCAATTTGTATTGTTTTCGTATTAGATGTTACAGCCACCATGGCATTCTTTCTGTCTTTGTATTTCCCCTGTGCCCCTTTTTTTTGCTGATTTTCCTTTGGCTCTCACTATATTTGTTTTTCCAAAAGAAACTGCACAGTTTCCGAAACATACAATCAGTGATCTCCTGTGTACAAGATTGGCAAACTCTCAGATGCCCCAGAGAATAGAAAAGGAAGGATAATGTAGGTACTGAAGGGCAGAGATCCTGGGTGTCTGTGGCAAGAGCTAACTCACTGTCTTAGCTCTGCTTTAGCATCGATCTTGACAGATTGGAGTTGTCTCTCCGTCAATACATAATCTCTATCCTGCAAGCTTTTACTTTAAAAAATTATAATTACTCAATGAAAACAAACCCCAACCCCTTTGCAGCTATTTTTCTGTCCTCAAAATCCCATTACTTTATTTGCATGAATATCTCACAGAACCTGCGCTGAGAAGACTTGCTGAACTAAATTGTTCAATAATGCATCAATATGTTATTTTGTATTTATGATGTAGCTCTTCCCTATCCCCCCATGGTGCTGTGCTGAAGTTTGGAGCCAAAGAGGAGTTCCATGCCTGCAAAGCACCATGTGTTCTAATTGTGCTTTATATATTATTAATATGCGATGCATCCTGATACTAAGTTACCAGGGCCCCAAGGCCTTCTGAGAGACTCAGAGAAACAAGAGCGGAGATCCCACTTGTCCTCAGCATTTTCCACCTCCTTTTGTCAACTTTCGGTTGACGCTCATTAACAGAACTGGAGGGAAACAGCTTTGTATGGCAGTCGTTCTCCGCCATGGTCACAGAGCTCTGCTTCTTGAAGCAGCATGCACATGTGCGTTGCAGTGTTACCTCACTTGAATTTTGGCATACAGTGTCAACCTGTTTATGCTTTGCTGACATAGATGCTTTCTGCGGTGCTTTCTCTAGGAAGACCCTTTCCAATAAAACCTTGTTAAGCACCTGACAGAACCAATCTTCTTTTCATTTCAAGGCACTTGGACCTTTAGATGTAATTACATGTATAAATAGAATGACTCACGCAATTTTGCTCCTGTTTGTAACTTACATTTCATTATTTTCATTTAGCTGACAGAGAGCTGACAATTGTAGTCTTCCCTGGAGATAGTGTACTGAATCTAATTTACAGACATTCCTTGTAGTTGTTTGGTAACAGACTGCCTGGCCATGCAGTTGAGCACAGAGGTGAACCTACGTATATTAGGATGAAGCCAGATCAAAGTACCAGATCTTATTTTATTTTTAATTGAAAGAGCAGAAATTTGAGAGAGTGTGGCAAACTGTATAGGCATGAGAGCCCATCTGGACGTGTTTGACAGGGCTCCTGTTGTGCTGACAACTTTCTACAGCTCAGTGGCGTCTGACGAATTTAAAAACCATTTTCTGGGCATATTGAAAGAAAATTGAAAGGGTCCAACCATGAAGCAGTCCCTGCCTGCTGCTCAGCACTGCATCTTCTCTGCTGCTGCCCTGAATGCAGACAGTCCTGTGGGCTGCTCTGCTGCAGCGGGCGCGTGGGGATTGCTCCAGCAAGGAGTCCCCTGCCTGCTCCTTGTTAGAGGAGAGAGGAGAACCATAAAAGCTGCTGTCTTCCTGGTAAATACACACTGAGCATTTAACAGCTCGCTTTGCTTCCCTTAAATTTATTACATTCCTTACACGTTTCTTCCTTTTAATTCATTATACAAATACGAAATTGAAAGCTTTGAAAGGACTAACATATTTCTATCAAATGGAAGCTTCAGGTTTGTGCTTTTCCATGGCTTCATTGAAGTTTACCCAAGTGAATACTCCCAGCTCAGATCTATAGTCCCAAACCTCACATGGAGAGTCATGTGCCTTTGGTACACGGTATGGCTCAGTCAACTGCATGGCAAAGATAATACAGAAAATACCATCAAAAACTGCAGCCTCAGACTTCTGAAAAGGAAAAACATAAAAGTACAAACAGCTCATCGGGTAACAGCCTCATATTATGTTCCCTCTGGAAAGTAAATACAGCCTATGGGGAATTTTCCAGTAGATCCAAATAACTGCATGGCTCAAACTACAGGGGAAAGAAGAACGAGAGAAAGAGAGAGGGGGAGAAGTCATGGGGACCTAGAAAAATTACAGACATTACAGTCTCAAAGCATCCAGTTCATTTTGAAGTCAGTCTGATCCACTTCGATTAAGATGACTGGTGATCAGAAGACGTTTAAGACCATTTTGTTTGTTTTCTGGACCTTTTGCTTTTAAGAACTATGATCTTTTAAGAGCCGCAGAAGATATTTTGAGCAGAGATTATAAAAGTACTGATATGCAGTTCTTGAAAGTAAATCTTACTGAAGATCAAGGGATTCTTAAAAAATATAGGTGGATATTTCCCCGTTGCATACAATTTTATGCAACTAATACTGCACTAGACATGAAGTGTTGTAAATTGATTAAAAAATAATAATATAAAAGACCTAACATAATACACAAGGAATTATTATATCAATTATGTGTTCCCTGTCCCTTCAGTCCTTTTCATCCATTACTTCTTAATTAGTATTGTGCAAGTCTACATTAATGTGATAGCCTGAAGCAGGAATGCTCTTCTGAATCAAATCTCTTGCCATTCCCATTTTTCCCATTTTGGTTCACATCTCAGAGTGACCTGAGAGCACAAAAACTCCATTTCTTTGGTATAAACCTAAATAAAAAGCTGAACTCCACAAGCTCACCTGATGTGCTCCAACCACTGATGGGTAATCAGTGCACAGGACCAGAAGAGACTTAGTCCAAATGCATACGCCAGGGCTGCCAGGTCCTTGGCACCGTTTCTCATTAGGAAACTGTTCATATTGCACTGAACTGCTTGCTGGCATGGACATACTACAGAAAACCAGTGTTCTTTTTCATTCTTGCTAATCATATTGCTATATTTGCAGCTTGACTAACAACGTAGCAAAGCTGAAATGTAAAAAGCTTCTTAATCCTTGTTAAAATTCTTGTTAATTGCTGTTAAATGTCTTGTTAACAATGCAACCAAGTTCGAGGGTTTTCCTGACACGTTAGCAATAACCCCCTGGAGGAACCCTTCCTGAAACAGCTCTCTAATTTTTGTGATGATAAAATAATCAAATAAGGTTTCAAATGTGTGACTATCACAAATCATCAAATGGTTTACTCTACTGCTTCACTGTGAATGTGTTGTAAACTCCCTTTTCCCTGATCAGGGATAGAGCTGAGGAAGATACAGATCTAAACCAGCACTTCATAGAACACCTTTTGTTAATTGAGTTGTCATGAAGAGAATGAATTTGTTGTTAACAGTCACTGCTTCCCGCACACAGTTCCCATAGGTGTTCACTCAGCCATGTGGTGGGAGGAGCAGCTGGAAGGACAACACCAGATACTCACTCAGAAGTGGATGGGTGTGCTGGCACACCAGTGACTCTAGGTAGTGATAGCAAAGTCCCTCATGGGGTCCCTGTTTTCATCTGGCGTGTGTACTACTCCGTAGCCTCTGTCAGCAGATAGTAGCCACTGCCTTCTCAAACACGGCCCAAGTCACTGATGCCTGGCTGATGTGGGTGGGCCACGGCCTTGTCTGGTGTTGGCCGACTAGGGGAGTGTATCAGTTCTGGTGGATTTGATGGGGCCATTTGCCACTTCTTGGGAGACTCACGTGCTGCCTCTCAGCACGTGATTTCCTCTCCTCAGCTGCTGTTTTCTGGAAACCATTTCTCCATCCACACATGTAGTTACCTACAGTACACGTTCACGCACACTCACAGAGAAAGAGCTTTTATATCAACCCTTGTAACTGCTTTGTGTCCAAGACTGAAATCTGGAAACAAATAAAAATGATTTTCCTCAGTTAATTTTCTGAACAAGAACAGGCTTAAATACTTCTAATCTTCTAAAAAGATCTCCCAGTTCATTTTGTCATTCCATTCCACCCTCACGTAAATAATATTGTCCAACTGAATAAAAAATTAAAATAGTTACAATGCATCTCTTTAACAACGTGTTTTAAAACAAAGGTAATGAACGTGCTTTTTAACATAAAACTGAGTGTTATACTTACCTTGTGTTATTCCCAAAAGACAACCTATCTGTTTTTTTCTGCCCAGTTCTAGCGATGTAACAAATGTTACCTATGAGAAACTACAGCATTCTTGTCTGTACCGACACGAAGAGAGTTTTTAGCTTTGTTTTGTCAAGGTCTTCAAATAACCACCACAAGTCCTGTGTCTAAGCACTAGGAATTTAAATTAATCTGGGAAAAATTGCTCTTTTCCCCATTTTATGGACAGGAAATACCTAGTTAGATAAATAATATCAAAGACCGCAGTGAAAAGTCTACAGCACAACCAGAAATAAAAGCCAAAATTCCAGCTTCACAGGCTAATACAACAAAAACTGCTTACTCTCTTTGTCATGGTTGAGAATCAAAACCACAGGTGCTAAAGCCCAAACCTGGAGGAGGCCTTCAGCTCTCTTGCAGAGTAATTATCACTTCTTCCCTGACAGCCATTCCAGCACGCTGTCCTTTAGAGAAATACTCTGTAGCTTCTACCCTTCCTGCTTTGCTGTTAGCTCTAAATCATCATTCATATATGTCCTCACCAAACAATCTCAAATTTTTTCTAAGAGTTTTAATTTGTTTTATAATTTACTTAGAGGTGGAAGATACACAATTTAGACTTGCACGTAAAACCAATTAATCAGTGCAAGTTTGGGGGAGATTCGGATAATGAAGAGAAAGCTGCTCTTAACGATGCCTTCCTCTCTCTTGGTTTTTATCTCATATGGCTCTAACATGAGTCTGGCTGAATCCAGCCAGACTGTTCTGCATCTGAATAGGCGGGTGATTCAGCAGCATTTCAACTGGAGGTCCATCAATTTATTCATACAGTTTTGGAGGCCTAAGCAGAGAGATCATTTGCCACAGCTGGAAAAAAGGCAAACATTACACATGCCTTCAGAAAGGGAAAGGGGGACAATTGGGGAACTACGGGTCAGTCACCTGGTTCAAAACTGGAAAAATGGCAGAAAGTTTGCAGTAAAAACACTTTTTAAAATTTTCTTTATGGAGCTAAAAAAAACAAGATCTAAAAAAGAAAGGGACTAAAAACAGAATGAAGGGAAGAAATCTTGAAAAGAAATGAGATAGCAGAATGAAGCTACAGAAAAAGTAAGCTACGGGGAAATTAATGCTACAAAAAGGAAAAAAGAAGCATGTGGAAGAGAAGAGAAAGATATAGAAGATAAAGAAAGAAAAAGAGGGAAGATGGTTGCATAGAAAAGCAGAGGGCATGATATTAATTCACTTGGCTTAAGTCACCCTTGGTAGAAAGGCTGCACTTGGCTCATCTTTACTCTGTAAAAAGTGTTTGCCAAAGTCCATAATGAAGTCTGGATACATAGAAAATCTGTTGTGAATTCTCTGGGCCTTTGCATATTTTTAAATCATTCTAAATATCACAGAAAAAAATTATAACGTAACACTCTTCTGTGTCTCATTACAATGGAGTGACAATTTATAACATTGATGTGAAAAAAAGATAAGCTTATTTTGTCCTCATTGCAATCTTCATACGTAGTATCAATTTTAAAATTGTGCATTATAATCACAAGAGACCATTACCATTATAAGTTACCTAAACCAAAATAGCCTTTTACAAAAAAGGCAACAAAATAAAGCCATTTTACACACATTTCAAATCTTTGCATTTCCAGTGCAGTAAAAAAAGTTGGAATTTTCAGATCACTTAGGAAAACCAGCTTGTATCACTGCAGTGCTTCTTCTGCATGATCCAAGACATCAAGTATTATTATTACTAAAATAAGATCACTCGCATGTTATGTTTAATGAAAAACATACCATAATTCCTCATAATCCTAACCTGAATGTGTCCGTGGAACATGTTACTTGGAGGCGGATGAGAGCTATTCCCTCAGTCACGGGGAATTCAAGGTACCAGGCCAGAGGCTGGTAAATCTGTATGCAATATTCTGTGCTACAGTTTCTTTGTGCATGGCAGACAAAGGCCCCAGGGGTGAAAGACAGCTATGCAACGCAACGCACTGCTTAGGAATTGATTCTGCTTTGTACAGCCCGTATCCACGTACAGCAATGTAACTATCAACCAGGGGGAAGAGAAAAAACACAGAGGTCAGCTCCATGACGGCTGTCATTCTTCCTGTGTGTGAGATGCCCTTCTGGCCCCACCAGGCAACAGAGATTCAAGTGAGGGATTCAAATAACCCAGAAAATCTCCTCAAATTCTTAGTCACCAACTTTGTCTAAAACACTAACTGTATTTATACTCCAAAAGGAAAATAAAATAAAATAAAAATACTTAATTTTAATTACTGATTAATAATGAGCAATTATTTTTAGAAACTGGACCACAGAGAGGTCCTGCTGACACTGGTGCTCAAGGCTGTGCTGACACCAGCCTGCCTTGTCTGTTGCTTCATGTTTTTTGTTCTTGCCTGTGTCCCTACGCTCTGTTATAAAATGCCAAAGCAACTACTGAAGTCATGGACCTTACGGGTTTTTTTGCTTTTCTCTAGTTAGTAATAGGGTGACTCCATTCCAACTGAAACCTCATTTCTTGAAACTTATTGGAACCTAATCTTGTAATCTCTCCTGTTCAGTAAAAAAGCACAGTGATCCTAGTTAAAGCAATAGCTACGGGAGCTATGGGAACAGAGAGGTGGCAACATTATTTTTGAGGAGCTGCTTTTCCAAATAGGAATGGCTGTTTAGAGACTGCAGGAGCACACCAGCCCATCAGCCCGTGAGACTCCTCTCTGCCTCCTTTCTTCTCGCTTGATAAGAGGAGAGCGACAGATTTTACCAGAGATCAGAGGCAACTGTCTGATCCCAATGGGCTTTGGGGACCCGAGAGGTCCTGCTGAGGGACCTACCACTAGTTAAAAGCAAACAGCTCATCACACAGCAGGAAGAGATCTGAAAAGATGGAAATGAGGCACATAAATGTGAAGGAGGGGTTTGGATGAGAGCAAAAGTGGCAAAGAAAGAATTAAAGACAAAAAAAAAAAAAGGAGGAAAAAGCAATAAAATACAGATGGAGGGATGAAATAACCACAACCCCAATCTGTGCAGGAAAACATCATAAACTTCCTGGGCTGCAGTCCCCTTTTAAACTTCCCCAAGGATCAGCAGGCAGTTTGAGCTGACAGGAAGATGCAGAGCACCCCCTGACATTTATGGGAAGGGTCCTCAGGTGAGGGACAGTTTTGCCTGCGGGTACATCAGCATCATTAATTTGCTGGCCCTTGTACTTCAGCACATTAAGGCCAGATCCTTCTCTCCCCCTCTGCTGATAGGGATGCTTTTTCCTGGATCTTGTGTTCAGTTGACTGGTCTTCCACTGCTGACATTTAACATTGTTCAAGGCTAAGAAGCTGTGTGACCAGACCTCTTTATCAGCACAAAAGTAAACACATTTGTAGTGTTACTAAATTTTATTCAGCTGCCTGAAATGAAAACTAGACTGAGTGATAACAGGCTGAAATACCCTGGGACTCAAACAAATCAAAGACTACTTTAATGGGGACCATGAAAAATCTTCTGAAAAAATACCAAGGGCAAAATACTACAGAGTGGCAAACAGACTATCTTGAGGCAGCTACTTAGTGGCTTTTCCCCTTCAAAAAATACACTGGATCTTCTGGGGGAAAAAAAAAAGAGGACAAATAAATATCTTTGCCCACAACTTTAGTCAGTCCCACCAGTTTGTACAATATTTTTGTAAGTCTCATCAGCTGGTGAGAGGCAATCTGGAAGAGCACTAAGGAAGACTAAATAAACTGTAGCATTACCTCTTGAATGGGGCTGTGGGAGCTCCCTACCTGCAGGTTGAAGGGAAGGACGCAACCAGAAAGCAAAGTTCCTTGTTGGGTAATGAGATCCACATCAGACAGCTTCTGCCACTGAATTACGTACACTCCACAAGATTTTTCAAGAGAGCTTTTAGAAAAGTTGAGTGAATAGATACTTTCTCTCTCTTAGAGAAAACACTTCAAGTTAAGAAGACTGACACTAGTTCTGTGCATGAAGCAATGCTGTCTGCCAGTCCTTTTCTTTTGGTGACACACCTACACCCACAAATGTCCCTCTTTGCTGTGAGTTCCCTCACGAGGGCCTCTTCCCTCAATACTTTTACAAAAAATAGCATCTGAGGGATGCTCTGTGCTGCATTAAACACCACCTTTACAAAGAACTGCAGATGTCCGCATCTCTGCCTTGCGTTGTGCAATAGACCCTTTTACATGAAGAACAGAAAGAGATGCATCCATCCCCTGCCCTCACCACCCACCACCACCTCTTTGGGAGCTTCTGCTTGGTTCCCTCCCAAAGTCTGTTCTGCTTCTGCTCATGATCGTTAATGCAGCAGCTGTCCCTGGATTGCCTGCCTTCTGTTGCTTCTGTTGCTGAGGTGAATATGTGATTTCTGCTTCTGAACAGAGTCAGCTCAGATTCAGTAATGGGTACTATGTCTGGTCCTCCCACACCGTCCGTATTTTCCAGTGCAGTCTTGTGTTATTTGCAAGCTAGTTGGAGCAGCAGCTGAATGGCCTGGTGCTGCCCATGCATAGTCCCCACCACCAAGAGCTTAGTGCAATCCATCTGGTGTGTGGCACTGTCATTCCTTACATCTGACACGTCTGACATGTCTCTGGTCACAGTGCAGGTATTAAGAGATGCAAAGGTCTGGATTTCCCGGATCAAACAAACAGGATCCACTGGCGCGGATGCAGTTGCAGGGTAGTGCCTCCCATGGCTGCTCTCATTGCAATCGTCGTGTCACTGGCTTCATGTAAGAAGGTAGCTCCACACCAGGTTAGGGAGATTTAACAGGTCTGCATGAACCTGTTATGAATGATGGATGTAGTCCATTATTAGCAAAGGGTGACAAGTTCTACTTGGAGTATTCTGACATCTTAGAGATGAGTCATGGGAATTCCTTATTTTGCATTATCAAGAGTCCATTCCAAAAAGAGAAAATAACTAATATAAGAATAGCTGTTTTCAGCTCCAAAGCTACCATCTGCTGAATTCTTTTTACCACCCAGAGAAGCTGGAAAGCATCTAACACCCTTGTGTTACAGGAAGGTAAAGCTGAAAAGCATCAATTTGCCTGAGTGTCGAGCTAGAACTAAAACGCAGCTCCCAGCCCCCAACCGGTTGTTCATACCACGCTTGTCTCCTAAGAGAGAAAATCCCAGAGTGGTCAAATATTAAGTTCAAGTCATTGTTCAAACAGAACCTGATCCAGTCAGCATATCAACAGTCTTACTTCTGTGGACAGTTCGTTGTGCAATCAATGAAGCTGCTTGCAGAATGTGGGTGTCCACAGCTTCTCTCTGTGAATAGATGGAAGGCTAGAGAAAATTATGTTTTCTTTAAAAGAGGAAAGAGAAACTGTCAGACGATTTTCCAACTTCAGTATTGTGAGCTGTTGCTAAATTAACAAAACATCCAGTACGTGACCAAATTATCAAATGGCTTAAATACAATTATAGTGCATTTTAAATATCAGTTCTAATTATATTTTCCTTTGACAAAGTAATTACACTTCAAGAAACCTCAATCAGAACAATTTTTCACTGCCAAATCTGAGAACAGAAGGTGAAAAAGGTGCATTTAGATGATTTTATAAATGACTAGCTTAACTTTTATATAATAAAAAAACATAATAGTAGAACAGCTTAAAAATAGACTAGAGAACTCACATTTTAATCTTATTTCAAGTCATTCAATGATTTGTAATTTAATGAGCCTTAATACAAAGCTTATATTTAGTTTTCTTTCCCTCCATTAACTTGATTTCTTGATATTTAAAGTTGCTGGGCTGCCATAGAGAGACTATATATTTTTAGTCCAAAATTCACACAAGAGTAAAATTAAACACAGCCATTTCCTGTTCCACCCTGCTCCAGCAAGATCTCTGAACGTCTGCTAGAGAAGAATGCAAAATACCCTTGTGAGGACTGAGAGGCTATTTGGTTTGTGAGAATATCAGGTTAAGGGCTGTTGAGCATAAAAGACTGGGACAAGAGACTGGAAGAGAGGCAATAAATTAAAAACCCAGACACAGAACTAACCCCAACGGAGCAGGGTTAAATAGAGACTATACCAAGACCAGAGCTCTCACATTGATTATTGATGGGACATTGCAGGACCCACTTTGAAGCTTTAAGGAGCTTCAAGCAGAACTTCATAACTGATAAGAAGGGGGAAACAAGATTACCATGGCTCTGAAGGGCATTTTTGGGTTATTTGAGGGAAATTGTGGGAATGTGACAAACTTATTATGGGATGTTTAAGGGAAGGGAAAGGAAGGCATCAGGAGAGACTGGGAAGGACCAATAATGGGAAAAAGGAGAGGAGGGCAGACAAAAGTGGCCAGGTCTTCTGCCTGACCACTGCAGTCTGCCATTGTTACACTCCATTCCTAAAAATTTATCCTGGCTGAGAGTGCTCTCCAGTCTGCGCAAATCTACGCTACAGAACTTCAAGATGGAGTAGTTGATGAGTAGAAGAGGTCTAGGGCACAGATACCAGGGGTCTGAGAGTGGGCTAATGGAGGCACCGTAGGTTTGAGACAGCTACTGGGCAACATAGGGGCCTGAGTGGTGGCTACTGGGGACACCATAGGGCTACCAGAGAGACCCCTATGTGTTTGTGCATGTTTGTGCACATGGGGGTGTGAGATCTGCTAGCAACATTTGATCCCAACTAAACAGCAACTAAGGACCATGTGTATTTCTCATGTTTATGTCAGGTGGCCGCTGCAGCCTGGAAAACGATACTGAGCCCCAAAGCCTCCTGGGCTCAGCTTCCCTCCAGCAATGCTCCCTCTGTGATCTTGGTGTCTTCACGTGCGAACACACACCTCTCGGTGTGTGCTGCGGATGAGCAGAACTGCTGAAAGCCAATGCTGGAAGAGAAAACATCTGTTCTGTCCCTGCTACATGGACCCAGTGCTCTTCTAGCCTGAGCACAAACTCCCAAATTTCCACCAGGCTGACTTTGATGAATTGCTCCTTCTGGACTGACAACAGTGGGATATCACCAGTATGGCTAGAGCAAGAAATGCTATTCTTCTACTGTTTTCTCCTCTCCTCCTCACAATGAAAAGCATGGGATGGGTTATAGACTTCATGACACCTATAGAGTCTTTTGTGAGAGAAGGTTTCCTCTGAAGGCAATGCTGCATGACCTGCCTCTCCAGAGCAGCATGGTGACCTGGATGCAGCATCTTCTCAAGCCCCACCTCAGTCTCAAAAAGCACCAACAAGGTTTGAAAAAGTTTCATGTAGCACTTGACATACCACTCTAGCTACTTACCTCCCCACGGTGCCGTTGAGGAAACCACAGGCCCAAGATAGCTCGCAGAAAAGATTGGTGGAGATACAGGTAAATAGCGGGTTTGGTACAAGTTTATCTGCACAGCCAGACTAGTAGCAGATTAAGAGGGGGAAGATAATTGGGAATTTTGGGACGTTGACAATATGCAGTTTGAGACAAAAATATTTGCTTTGAGGCCCTGACTTGCAGTTTTGGCACCATTTCTGTTCCAGTTTCCCTTTCAGATGCTAGAGATTGCCCAAGTTCTGGCTGACCACTGTTTTGTCTTTTTTTTTTCACTTCTGTAATTAAAGTAAGTTACGTGCTTTTCGAATCAGACAATTTTGTTCAAGGTCTTCTTTTTCTTTTTTTTCTTTTTCCTCTATTCTGCTAATGAGCATCACAGCCATTAAATTTGAAATTAGTTTGGTGGTTTTCAAATCCCACCCATCCTCAACTGCAAGGTTCAGGGCCGCTACAAGCTCTTAGCAACTTCTTGCATTCATCCAAGCAGCTCATACTTATTTTCCTAAGAAGGGAAGCATCCCTAGAGCAAAGCTACATAGCAATTATAATCGCTACCCTGGCTCTTTTTGCTGTATTGGAGAGCATTTTGTGAGGGGAGTTGCTTTCTCATCCTTTTTCACTGCTACACATCTTTTCAGTGTCCTCCAACAGCAACGCCAGAAGTTGGGTCAGTTGTTTCTGTGTATACCAAGTGTTTTGGAGGTCAGGGCTGGGACCCGAGAGGCTGTGAAAACTGCAGGGCTGAGCCCCAGGAGGGCAGCTCCCATGTGCTCCGGACACGTAGGACCTGGGAGTGACCATCTGCCCATCGCAAACAGGTCATCGGGAAGTAACTGCAGAAACAGTCTCCATCATCCTTGCTGTTGTATATGCCCAGACCAGAAATAAAGGCCTGCCTCATAACAGCGTTACAGAGAATAGTAACTGGACTAATCAGGCTGTGTTTTGACTCATTCCTCACTGGATTCAAATCCCACTTCTCATGTGAATACTGGAATACAGTGTCTGGTTTTAATTCATAGCCAGGTTCTGAATATAAACAATGCCAAGAAATCATTTCTTAAAGGCCATTTTGTAGTAGTGATTGTGATTAGAACAGAGAAAAAAACCAAATTCAGGCACATTGGTATTCAGATCCAAGCAAAAAGCATTAGTGTAGTCCTTAAAGCCATTGGCCTGATTTATGGCCTGAATTATTATATTCCTCCAGGGTTTCAGTGATGACATACTTGCCACATGCTGTCTGTTTCACACAGTTCTCGGTCTTTCTCAGTATTATTCTGTAAAAGTCAGAATTTATGCAAAAGAAAACTGAGGGAAGATTAGAAAGGCCAGAATGGTGCTAGGCCCAGCATACAAATCATGCAGCAGAAATGTCTTATGTGTTGTCGCCAGTGGCACAGCTGTCCCTTCTGCTCTCCACCCCCACTCATGAAACATCTTTGTTTCCCCTTGAATATCAGGATGCTTCACAAAAAAGCACATGAGCGTAGGGTTGAGCCTGGGGTTGGTAGCAGCAGGGCTTCGGTGTTGATTATGAGCCATTCTGATGTTTTCCACTGATTACCATTTGGGTTTCTCTCCTACGCAACATCTAAAACGATTCCTCATGTTTCTATTGTCCTCTCTCCTAATATAAGAGAAAAGGGCATTCCTTAATACTGAAAGGCAGATAAGGAACACTTTCTCCAGGCAAAGCAGGACTAGCCTGCAGCCAACTTCTTTCACAATATTCTGCTACATCAACATCTTTCCTAGATCCTCCAAATGATTATGCATTCGTACTGATAAGGAAAATACCCAGAGGTACCATAATGCCAAAACAAAACGCTTTGTTAGGAATGTGTCTCCTCACTCTTCCTTCAAGGTACAAACAGCTTCTCACTCAAGGAGATAAAAAAGAAAATTTCAGTATACTCAAAATATTAAATAACTTCCAACTTTGTATTTTTTGAATACAGCTGGTACCTCCTGTTACTGGAGGCAAAATACTGAGCTATAGATAAGTGCTTGAATAAGAAGGTTATTGTTTCTTTATTAGTATTGTAAAAGATGTCCACTTGTGAATGAGATGGAGCTGTACTTGGCAGTAGACGACTCAGCCTTCTCATAAATGGATGCCAGCTCTTAAGGCCGTCATGAAAAACAGACAAGGGTGATACTAGCAATTTTCCCTGGTTTTTGTTTGTTTCCCAGTGTTTCTCTGTATGTCCCATTAACAATAAACAACTCAACAATTTCGCAGGTTACCTTACTCAAAGCAAGAACTTATTTTAAACTTGACTTACCTATTACCCCACAAACCATCTACCGGAAACAGAAATTTTACAGTTTTAAAAATACATTAATACGAAGCTGGAGGCAAGAGTTAATGACAGTCATTTCTACCTTTCCCTAAGTATTGACTGTACATACAGGGACTCAAAGCAATTCTTGCTTCTAAGAGTATGCATCCTTCATTACCAGATGAGGAATGAGGCATGTTTCCCTTCTTTTCCCGGAAGACAGGCTTTTAAGGACTTAACATTGCAAAGGCATCAAAGGGTAAAATAATATGCTATCATGCTTTCCTTTACCATTTCACACCAGGTTGCACGCACACCAAATATGCAGCTGCATTGTCACAAGATCATTCCAAAAGAACCATAGACGACATTGAGGACCTTCAGCCATTACTGTCACACAACTTGTGGATCAATGCCAGGCTGACTCAATACATGTGTCCAACTTCAGCATTTTCCCTGTGAAAAGCCCCAGATGTTAACTCTTGAACACTTCTGAAATCTTGAGCATAAACATATTTTTTTATAACTGAGTTTTTCATTATGAGTCACTGAAAGCATTAAAGGTATTTTTATTCTATTTTATTTACTTATTGTTAAATTTGCAGACATTAACAAAAGCTATTTTACTCTGCTAATTTAACATATGACAAATGAAGAGACATGTGCTATGCTTAAATGGCTTTTCCTCTTTAAGGCTTTGTAAAAAAATAAATGTTTATCCTGTTTTTAAGGTCTGACTGGCAGTTCCAAAGCTGCAGGTTTCCTGATGAAACAGTGAAGCTCACAGAACTGGATGACAACTCCCCCTACACCATGCATTTAAATAATTTAAGTATTTAAATGAGCTACCATTTAAGTCTGGTCCTTTGAGTACATATAAATTGTAGGCTACCCTGCACAGTGGCCAAACTCAATGTTCATTACTGGATGCAGTTGAGGAAGAAACAAGGAAGGGTGATAAAGCACCACCATAGCAAGGAAAACAACCCTTTAAGCTGAAGACACCAAATTTCCAAGCCTTCTGCATAAGGAGCGGAGTCTTATGTCTCCAAAGTATTTTGTTGTGCATATCCTGTGAAACTGTAACTCACTTAAGATAAGCCTTGACAAAGAACTGAAGCAGGCATCACTGTGGCAGGCAGGCACTGATGCTGTCAGAGAATACAGGGACATTTTAGACACTGTAAGAGTGTTCAGTGCCTAAAACACACTTTTCTGGGCCAGCTCTGAATCCTTTGCACTGTGGAGCTCAAGGATACCCAGTAAATGTAAATGAGTCTTATCTCATGCTGTGCTTTACCCACAAGACTAACTGCAGGGAAGTTAACAGCAAGATTAATTTATGGTTTAATGAGAATTAAATATGAGTCATTTCATCTTGCTCTACACAGTTTATACTTGCCATCACTAGAAGAGTTCCACTGAACTGGAACCTCTCTGGCTTCCCCTGCACGCACTGCACAGCTGCACAGAGATGCTCCATGTGTACAAAGGAGACGTCCAACACCTTAGAGCCCATCAGCTGTGGACTGACTTCCCACAATGCGGGCATGGAGTTTCAGACACATCCACCTCATCATGCAGCTGAGCTGCACTGAAGCTAGTTGCTCTTAACTGCCGCACATGGGGCAGCCCAGCCAAAGCAAGCAGCCTGGCGAAAGCTGTAGCTTGAGTAAGACAGAGGTACTTTTCATGGCTTCACCAGCTTTCTTCGTCTCAGCCTCAGCTCTTCTCAGTTCCTCAAGCTTGTGAGCGACTCTGGACACAGCTCATGGCTACAATTTGTAGGTTGAGAGAGGAACTTCCCAATAGCTCAAATCCTGGAGCTGACAAACCTGCTCTATAAATAAGAGAAGTGGCAGTTTTTTATCCTGAGCTTAAATTAGGTTTGAACATTCTGGAAAACCTCCTGTGAAACTGCAACACTGATAGGAAGTACACACATTTACTCCTTTTCTAACCTATCTCAAATTAACCTCCCCTTGCCCATCTAACTTACTTCCATTTGGAGAAAATTTTGTAATATTCTGATTCAGACCGAGAAAAAAGGTTTAGAAACTTCATACGAAGTTTTTTCTCCAGCTCAAATGCTGAGCTAATTATGGAGGCATCTATGCTCCCTTGCTACGGCTTGAACAACATAGTCCCAGGGTGCTCCTATGCCTGCTGTCATCATGTGTCCCACACCTACCCTCACACAGATTATCTGCCTTTCCCACCCCTCCCACCTGCTGGTCATATGGAAAAGAAACCCATCAGAGTCTCTAAAAGCATCAGCCAACTCAGGTGTCATTAAAAATCCCAAACAAATATGAGAGTTTAACTTCCCCCTCGTGCCCACCAGGCAGGCTTGTGCTTAATGTCTTGTTCACCTTTGATGTAAAAGTGTCAGATCCAAATACTTCCTCCCCCAACACCTCAAAAGAAAGCTCCGTATAAACCCAGACTTCCATCACGACTATCTCGATTGTTAGATTACATTTAGTAATTGATAATTGTATTGCATGCATGAGTATACAATTGTTTATTGCCTTTTGTAGCAGAATTTTGATGTCTGATGTCTGCGTTTCTGGCATTTTCTTGTACATCTCAGGTACCATACATCTGCAAAACAGTGTCTACAGAAAATGTGTGTCCCTGGACAAGTATTGACAGTTCATTAAAATACTGTCCTAATCCAATCTGTCAGAGGCCTGCTGCTGCCTCAGTGCAGAAAAAAAAAAAGAAAAAAAAAAGAAAATAAAAAGAAAAAAGCTTTTAGCTTCTATTGACACATTTCTGAGCATGTGCAGTTTAATTTTTTTTTTTATTTTCCTTTTTTTTAGGTTGAGATATACTTTCAAGTGAAGGGATCCACTTTTGCTGCTACTGGAGATCAATGAGAGAACCACCTTATCTTTTTTTTTTTTTCCTCTGGCAACTTACTAAGCTCTTTCTGCCTTAACCTTAAGGTGAACTTTCTAAAAACATCAGAAAGGTTTCTTGTGTATTCTTACGTATTCTGTTGAGAGTTTTCATATCCAAGAAAGATGTTTTAAAATTTTTCTCATTGCCTCTTTATCTCCCTTTCCAGTTCACACACCCTCAAATGAAAGCAAGGATTTTATATGTTCTTAAACTAATAATGGGCATTTTATTTCCTGGTAGTATTAAAAATTGCATCTGTTCCAGCTTATTTACCAGTAAATTTAACTCATATATTCCCCTGGGGAGGTTAGGTCACTGCAGCAAACATGCATTTTACCTTTTCACCTTCTACTGTTTGTGGATTTTCTTTCAGAAGTAATATCTCAGTTGCTGGCACTGTATCCATATCCAGCTTGAAATTAATAAATATCCCATTTCCTTTCACACTGGCAGTTCTTTAAGCTTTTGCTGCAATATTGACAATGATTCTTATGATATATTTTCTGAGGTAATATTGTTGCTGTTATCCTCTGAGCAGCCTGTGCATGAAAACCCTAGCAAAGAAAATCAACGCAATTAGTTCTTGCATGTTTGTTGCAAATACTAGTCACTGCCTGGGGTTGAGTGCTTTGATAGCTGTGCTGAGTTTTTGTGGTCCCAGCCTTCAAATTGAGTCTACCTTCCCGTCCTAGATCTTCTTTAAGATTTTGATTATCATACACGTAGCAGTAAAACAGTCTCCAGCCTCTATAATGTTCAAATTGTAGTGGGTTATTCACTTTGCTGGGTAACTTGGTTTCAGTTTTTTCATATTTCTATTTATTAAGACATGGAGTTTGGATCAAAATATACTAAACTTAACATTTATGAGTTGATTTATAGGCAAATGTTTGCAGAGGAAGGACCCTCCTCATCATCCAACACGTGCTCTTGCGTGTTCTTGCTGCTCTTATTGATGAGAGTGTAGTGAATCTCCACCCTTGGAGGTATTCAAAAGTCAGTTGTATAGGTCCATCAGCAGCCTGATTAACTTTAAAGGTGGTCCTGCATTAAGCAAGAGCTTTGACTAGATGGCCTTCAGAGGTCCCTTTCAAATTAATTATTTATGAATGTGTAGCATTAGCATGTTATCCTTATAACATTGATTTTATTATTGTAATTTGTTCTCTCTCGGGAAGTTTTGCCGTAAAATGAGCTGTGAATCTTGTGCTTATGAAATTACCAGACGAATAGGGATTACCTAACCATCATAGCAAAGGAAGAGGTTGTGTAAGCTTCCCAGCAGTTTTTTCAACTTTAGTTTGTAAATACCTTATTCTTGGTTTCTCCTGTCTGGGGAAGGCCTGCTGTACTAACTGCATGGTAAATCAGTGCTCTGAACATACGATATCCTAAGCCATACACGTTGCTTGCAATCCTTGCTCTTTAGCAATCCTCGCTCTTTAGGTGGTGAGATTTAGGTTCCCGAGATGCTTACAGCAGAAAGTTGAAAAGGTAAAACTTAAAAAGGTATAAAAGATAAGTTTTTTCAATTGAGACAGGAAGCCAAAACTAATTCTTAAAGACCAAAGCACAAGGACAGTTGAAATTTATTTAAATTTGAATGTGTAAAGAGAGGTACACGTGCTGTTGAGGGACATTTTCTGCTGAAGCCCGTGTGTTTCTCTGTAGCCAACCCTGGGTGCAGAAGCTCACAGCCTGTGCTCTCCTGCTGTCCATAGAGTCCTGCTCAGGCAAACCAGCCGGCACCTTTCCTTCACCCCCTTCCCACGGAGGCTTTCTGACTCTGCTTGCTGGTGTTTCAGTATGTTCACGACTCTCCTAGCAGAAGACTTTTCCAAAAAGGCAGGAACTATGAGGGCTGCTTCTCTGATTGACACAGACCAAGATGCAGCTGATGACGACAGACCCACGCATTGCTCGCCCATTGACAGGAAAGATTACAGCGGAGTCTAGTTACAAAACAATCACAGAATGCAACCACAGCAGCTTCTGTCATACACCAATACATCACAGCACCTAACACGCTTCACCACCATCTTCTAGTCCATCTTTCTTCAGCGTGATTTAATCCTTCTCCACATGGAATTCAGGGTTCTGAGTGTTTCTGCTCTAGATGTATAGATGGGCACTAGGAGCCAGCTACTGCTTGGGGGATAAAGCAGACACTAATTCTGAACTGACCGCAGTGGTATAAACATAGACTGCTGCCACCGTTTCTACTCTCCCCTATAACCTCAGTGGATAAGGTTAGTAAATATGATTTCCTGGGGTGATGAGTTTGATCCTGTCAATAGGTTACAGCCATTGGAAATGTAATTTGTTTAACTGTCCAGCTTCAGCAAGGGTGATGTTAGGTAACCTCATTTCACATACATATCAGGGAAAAGACAATAAAAGTGTGAGCAAGTTATTTTAGTAGAGTGTTTATGCAACCAGGAAATCATATGAAATATAAGACAAAGCCTGAAAAAGCAAAGCCATAAAGGTAGAGAAAACTTTGCATAATGTGGCAGTCCTAAGGCTCAGTAAGTGGAAATCTCCTACTGAAACTTATATAAAATAAGGAGCTTTGGATGAAGTCAGAAAAACCCAAGCTGCTGTTACTGCTCAGGATGGACCATTTCCTACAGCCAGTTGGCACATGCGAAGGGATGTAGAGTTATTTAAATGAGGATTAAAATTTTATCAATAAGGCATCATCACTCTGTGTTTTTATGGTTTTAAACTTTTTGGATCAAAAAAATCATAACATTCATAAATTTTATTGTATTTGAAGGTCTTTGCTCAATACTTACCCACTGGAGAACACTTACATTTTTTTAAATAAACTGTTTAATTGGAGAAAGAAAGCCCGATCTATTTTTGCAGTGACTGAAGTGACCAAATAGATCCTATGATTAGGAAAAAGAAAATAGCTCAAACAAGCAGTTCATAAGAAGCTTACCTGGTAAATAAACAGCTAAAAACAGCAGATGTAGCTGGAGAAATCAAGGTTGGTTTGAGAAGGACCTGTAAACAAATACAGGGCTAAATCTGCAGTGACCGGATCAACTTCACAACCTTGATACATCCTACATTCCTAGCAAAGATGACTGTACAATATTTCTAGGTGACAGGTACCAGATATGACCAAACCGCTTTATTTCTTGTGATCTACAATGGTGAAGTGACACACAATAATTAAGTTACTTCAGGATTTATCACAAGCTGGTGATTCCATCTTTGCAAGAGATCAAATGTTACATCAGTCATTAGAGGACTATGCTGTAAATCTTTTGCAAAACTGGAGCACATGTTCAGCACGTTAAGCAAGATCTGAAGTTACGCTTTTTGAAACTTTTAAAATGGCACATCAGCTTCCTCCTTTTCTTTGCTATTCCTAGTGACGTACATAACAAATTTTACTCTAATACAGTTTAGAAAGGACTGGGCAAGTCAGTATATTTGTTAAGGAGAGCTGATGAGTACATTGCTTGCGTGATATCCACCAGCTGAAACTTCCTTCATGCTGCGTTAACTTTCTACCTCTGTTTCCCATGATCTTCTTTTTTTTTTTTTTTTAACATGCAACTGTATGGAAATGCCAAATTGCTTAAATGTGTGGTTACTTATTTTGTGGCCAATTAAGGATAAGCAGCACTTTGGGCCGCAGGATAGTTGAGTTAAATTGTCTTACTCAAACCACACACTGAAAATGTAACCTTTAGTTGAACCTATTGCTAATTCTACTTTATCTCCCTCTGTTACAGGTTCCTTTACATCCTACTCTCACCACATACCTCATGTTTGACTTTGTTTCCTAAGTATACGGAAAACATTCTAGTTTTAAGGCGTGAGGAAAGGAGTAGCACAAGAAGAATGGCAGAAATATATTATGTAAAATCGCAAGGGATTACTTCAATCACAAGTAATTTCTTCAATCATTTTAATCAAGTAACAAGAACTCACATTGTGATAACTCTCCACATTTTTTAATAATTGTCCCTCCTGAACTGATGTTAGTCCCCAGATCAGTTCTCTTTTAGGAAAGAGAACTGTGACCTCTTACTTCTCCTTGGCAAAGAGTGTGAAATATGTTAATTCCTGTTGACGAGTCGTTTCGATAAACGTAAAACCAATGACGTCACGGTGTGCATGTACTCACTGCAGGAAATTCCAGCCTCTCAGAGAACCAGAAGTCCAGCTGGACCCTGCAATATATCCCATGTCCTAGCATGGAACTTTTTCTCCAACCCAAAATTCACGAGAGCCTCAGGTTTCTTTTCACTTGCACTTGCTCTCACCAGCTTTCCATCCAAGTGATGTTCTATATTTTTCAGCTCCCCCATCTTCAGTACGTTATTTGAAGTCCATCCATGGGCTCACTGACCTAGAGAATCCTGTAATTAACAGGCAAGGACAGAATTTCAAAAAAATATGAAAACTTTAAGGTCTACTATCCTGTGATAAAGATGCAGTTTTGTCCCAACTAATTAACACTGACACTGAGTGTGCTACACAGTAGCTAAACTGCAAGCTGTTTTGTTTGTGTTAATTGCTCTGTTAGCATTATTTATCTGTCCTGCATTAATTTAAGCAAGAACAGTTTCTGTTCTTTGGATTTCAATGAAAACTGTATTAAATATAGCTACTTTCATTTCCTTTGCCACTTTTCCTTGATGTTGCAAAAAGACCAATTTGAAAAGAAAGAAGAACACAGTAAATTTTGGCTCAGTGGGAGATGCACTCACAGTTGGATCCCTTCTTTTTATATTTCTCATAAATGCACAAGTATGTTGCCTCCTGCATTTTCCTAATGACAGAAATTTAAAGTCCTAGACAACAATGAACACTACAGGGGCAAAACTAGTGCAGTTTTATTACCACAGAAATAAAATGAAAAGCTGGATCTGAAGCTGTACATTTTTCAACTTTTTCTTAGTTTCAGTTTTTACCACTTTTGCTTATCATCCATCAAAAAACCCGAGCTCTCAAGTTATTACCGAGTATATCAGATCATTTTAATTAAGCATGAATAATAAATAGCGAGAGTGGTGCTTTTCTTAGTGAACTCGGTATCCATGTGAGCAGCATGTTGACACAGGACACCGAACCTCAGGCAGGTTACAAAATTTGCTCAAACCCCCACAAGGAATAAGTGGCAAAAAAGGGCACGGGTGACATTACCAGGATGTTCTGCTGGACAAGAGTCGATTTGGAGAACAATTGTGAGGACTAGAGAAATCCGCACAAACAGAATGCAAATACACTTCACGACTTCCACTGGCTGCAGTAAATATTCTGACATTTTATGAGATGACATTGTTGAGTGTCCCGTTAATGCATGGACCTCCAGTGGGGCAAAATTAAGATAGACATAAAATCCACACCCAAATTAACAAGCCCCCAGTCTGTTCAGCCATTTCTAGATGAAGGAGAGGAAGAAACGGCACTAAGATTTTGATTTCGGAGCAGGATTGTTTGAAAGATCAGGACAGGGTGGTGGCGTCCAAATGGGATGAAATAGCTGCATTAGGGATTTAGTGAGGAAACCAGTGAAGAAAAAGGTCAAGTGCCCCTTTTTTCTTTCTCTTTTATTTAATGAAGATAAATAATGTGAGATAGAAATCTGCTGAAGAATTTTATGTTTGCCATATTAAAGATCTAAATAAGGATGAGGATATGCGCAGCCATATGACAGAAACAGGATTTTTTTTAAGGAATTAAGAGGGTGGTGGATGCACTCAAAGCAACATTCTCCACTCAAACTCCCCTTGGTTTAAACATTCCTACAAGAATGGGGAGATAACAGATGTCCCTCAACTAAAGAAAATTACAGGGAAATCATCACAGAAATACAGCCTCAGCACAGAGAGATATCATTATTTTCAGACTCTAGCAACCTCTGCTCAAAAGAAATATAGCCAGAATCAGACCGAATTTACACTAGTGAAAATCTATGTTGAAGCCAGTAATTTATTTTAACTAATTATTCTGAATGGGGGTTAGAATCCATTCCAGAGCCTATAATTCTTCCTCATGCCTGAAAAAAAAATGTAGTATAATGGAATTAGATATCACAGGACTGGGACCTTGTAATTCTTTGAGAGACTAGATAATGAAAAAATGTCTGTAAGAAGAGAAATCCCCCGCTTCCAGTCTGGACTGTGACCAGCAGCTGGACAGCCATCACCGACTCCGTGCTCCCTCTGGTACATGAAGTCTCTCCACTGGAAGGTGGCACGAATCCATGCATTCAGAAGACAGTAGTAGTTCAAGCCCTTCTTATTAAGTATGAAAGATATCAAAACATTTGAAACAAGAATTACTTTTTTTTAATATAAACCAGTGAAAAATACGCACAGCAATGCTGTTCAAGTATCAGTGTGCAGTTCTTCTAGAAAGACAAACCAAGGTATGTAATGGGAATCCCATTATAATCCCTTATAAATGAGGGGGAAGGAAACAACAGAGTTACATTCTTCCTCCACACACTTTTCTGCCCTCCCTAATATTAGTGCAGAATCTGCTCAGAGTACCACGCAGACCAATGTATTACTACTGACAACATGTTAAGGTTTGACTTCCTGAACAAGAAAATCACTACTTCAATCTACGTTATTCATAGTGGGAAACACTGTATTGTTATTGCTTTGGCTGCTTTTGTAATTTTTTACATTCCCAGCAGCAGCAGAACAGGATGTATTAGCACTAGTCGGTATGAATGATTCACCATTTTTTAGGTGTTATTACAAAACCTGAATTTTGACATCCTTTACTGGAGAGTTTTGTTATTATTCCTTACGTTTTTAGAGCTTCAGAGATTTTCTTGTAATGAAATTAAAGGAAACACATTAGTACTTTTTGAAATTTACATTGCTGCACATGCAGTTTTTTTAAATAACTGATAATAACATAACAGAGACGCAACAGGTTCTGATAAAGTCTTACAATCATACCTTTTTGCTCTGTCCAGGCTCAGGGGCCGAAAGTGCTTTCAAATTGCAAGAAACTCTTTATTCGCACCCACACACACACCTTCATGTAGAGCACTATAGAAATCTTTACAGGCTTTGCAGCTCAGCGGACCAGCTTTTCACAGCTCGCAGCAGCACTACATGGTAGTTATAAGCACTGAAGAATATATACAGTGAAGCTGCAGGGGGATTTAGGGACGCAAAATATAAAGTAAGATATCACAAGCTAAACTGTTAGCAATTCCTGCAGTTAAGGTTATCTGGCACTTTCTTTTATCAGGCTTTGGGTTCAGCTGCTTATAATTTTAATTTAGCCATTGAGTTGGAGGTTTTCTGCCCTAGACACCTGTCTCTAGTTAAAGTTTCAGCTCAATTTTTTTCTGCTGCTCCCAGAACAAGGGCATTGCAGGTGGGGTGACTGCAATGGGCTTCAGGTGGTTTGAGAAGTCACCACTGCAGTGGGTTTCAGTTCCCACTACAGCAGGCAAAGAGCTCTGGTAAGGCTCACACAGACACGATAAGGCAATAAAACCTTCAGCTTCACAGACCTGACCACAAGAGCATTTCCACCAGTGCTGTGAGCATATGGAAAAAATATCATTCTTGGGCCATACGTTATTCTCGGCTGTTCTGTTATTAATGCCCCTAAGCTCTGAATGAAGCGTTTGAAAATTAGCGTGAGGGGGGGCCACGGAGGTGTTAGAAATAATAATGTTCCTGTGAGAACTCAAAGCTTAATCAAAGCTGCAAGGCTTCAGGATAAACCTTATTTGCTGTAAAATTACGAAGGCCCTGGGTAAAGGGTGGAGACAATCTCCGAAGGGATCCACCTGGGAAAGGAAGTGCTGAGGGCTCAGAGTGTTGAGTTACGGGCTGCCCTCTGGGATCCCTGAGACAGCTTCCACACGTTTCAGTGAAGAAGAAACCAAGACCACAGGGCATGGAAAAATCCGTATGGGAATAGGGAAGAACTGGGAAAGTCGCAGAAAGGAAAAAAGGCAATTTATTAGGAGAGGAAGAGAAGGCGGCTTTTTGAGGTAGAGCAAACCAAATAGAGAAGGTCTGGAGCTAGGGGACTGGAGGCCAGGAGAGACAGTAGAGGATGGGTTGCGGCAGGGTGGTGATGGGGGCCAGGGCAGGAGTCTGCAGAGTGGTGGGAGGAGGGGGCAGAGCAGGGCACGCTGGGAGGAGCAGGGAGCAAGGAAAGGCTGGGGACACAGGCACGGGACACACCTCCGAAAGCCTGAACCAGAGGCAGTTGTTCTGAATTTCTGCATTGCTCTTCTGTACTGTTTTTCCCAGCCATGCCGGAAAAACAGAAAGTCTGTCATGTCACACCATATGGGCCTATCCTGAGGGCCAGTCATCTGAAATCCATCACATAAGTGTGAGCTGACCTAGTGACTGGGAGCTGCATTGCATGGCTCTGCCATGTGAGGGTCTGCTATCAGTGAGGACTCAGAATACTAACGGATTTTACAACTGCTAGAGGACAAATGAGGATGCGTTTACGTTGGCAGACCTTAGGAATAAGTCCATATAGTGTTGTACAATTGAATTTCTATGTTTTGAAGTTGGTGGGGGTTTTTTTTGTTTTGTTTTAGTTAGTTTAGTTGGTTAGGCATTAAAATCCTAACACTCTTGGAAAGAAAGCCAAAAAGAAATATTCAATAGTTATCTGTACATGGAATGAACAAGGGCTCCTGTGGGAGAAAGGAGCATGTAGTTCAAGGCAGTAACACGCTGCATAAATCTGAAGCAGGTGAATTTATTTTGCAAAGAAAACCTTCAACCTAGTATTTCCCAACATTCCCAAGTTTGACTTGCGCTTTAGTATCTCCTTACTGGATAATGGAATAAGGGAATGATGCAAACCGTGGTGCACAGGCCACTGGGGGTCACCTCATCACCTCTCTTACCAAAGTAGCCCTGGATATTTAATTAGTGCAGGGTGAAGTTACAAGCTCGTTTTCAGAGTCAGTGCACCACAGTTTTAGGTATCTTTGGGGAATGCTCCCCTTCTTCCACAAAGTTATCATAGGGTGTCAGGAGCGGTCACTCCTGAGACACAGGAACTAAGTGGTCTGCAAAACCAGGCGTCTCATCTCCAGCCTGGCAGGTCTCGTTTAAGAAGTGACAATCTAAATGCTGGAGCAGACGCAGAGTGGCTGCTGCAAAACATGACAGGACCCAAGGAGGCTGTCTAGTGCCACAGGAGACCGCAGAGCAGAAAGCTATTTTTGGAACTAATCTTCCTTGTGCAGCAAATAAGTACTTTTCATTTCTTGAACTGCTTTCATAAGCAATTTCTCACCAGGACGGGATTTGATCTGTCAAATAATATACTATGCCTACCTACCTAGGTCCCATTTTTGTTGTTTTTCAGACGAAAGAACCGCAGGGGATCTTCTAAGCCAGTGTAAATTCTTGTTTCATAATGGAGCTCATTTCATTGATGGTTGAAAAGTGAAGACTACTTGGGATTTGGCATTTGGGGCATTCTTTGACATCTACGAACTGAAGAGCTCAGAGAAGGCACCAAGCAGAAAATAATTCAATACAACAACAACAACAAAAAAACCCTAATACCACAAAAAGCAGGGATTTTTTTGTCTCGAAAATGATCATTTGGACTTTTTCCATGCCCGCAAGCAAAATTTAGGAATACAGTCAAACACATGTGCACGGCTCCTATTGAAGTTGCTAAGAGTTTCATATGCTTAGTGAAGAGTAAATAATTTTCTGTGAACCTCTGAATGTTTCATTTGCTGAATCTGTATGACCAGTATGTGCAGACATTATCACATTTTATTTCCCTTCAAATGCAAGTAGATTTAAAGAATGAAAATGATGACAGAAGTTCAGCAACGGCAGCCTTATTTTGAATTCTTACAACCCAAACATGACTGCTACAAAAACTGAATCATGAACTGATGCTCTTATAAATTGTGAGTTATGCTCTCTTAGTATTTGAAAAAATGAATTAATAAGTTAGTAATATTTGAAAATGTGGCTACTGTACGTGTCCAGTAATTTTCTTTTTGTCTTTTTAAATTCTTAGTCAAGTATTAGCATCATGCTCCCTCCAGGCATGCTGGGAATCAGTATCATACAATATGGGTCTTGAGTGTTGGTCTTTGGAGCATGTTCTTACCATGACAATGGTTTAATGATTGCTTAATATATAAAAAATGTCTTGAACATTTTATAGTATCATCATGCCATCTAGAGGTGGGATATCACTGAGGTTCCCACTTATCTTCATGTCAGAGAAAAGCAACATAGAGGTACAGTGGGATGGAGGCCTTTAAAGATACTTTTTCACTAGGGTGGAGATAGTGCCATATGGCATTGCTGGGGAGTGTATCTTGTCATTCAGGTCCCATATGGGGGTAACAGTGGGAAGTAACCCTCCTAGACGGTGGACCTTTGGGACCTCTGCTTCTGCATAAATTATGGCTTCAACCCAATAATACTGACTTCTTTCTCATTCTTCATATGCCAAATGAAGCTGCTCACCTCACCAGAATTAGGCTCCCCAGCTGTATCTTGTTTGGAACAGGGAACACCCAGCAGCCAGTGCTGTGCTACACCTACACCCCATATAGGGTCGGGGGGAGGAAAGGGAAGTCTCTTCTGGGAGCCTCAGTGCAAAGATACATGACAAAGGAGTGATAAATATGCTTGCAATTATGGAGAAACACCCTAATTTCAGTGGACCAACTCACACTTCTTCAGTAACAGCCCCCATTACAGAGAGGGATCAGGAGGGACAAAAAGCTCAGCAACATGAAATACGTAGTCTTCAAAGAGCTGTCCATCTGGGACGTGGAGTGTGGTTGTCCACAAATTGTCCACATCACGAGCTGCAGAAGTACTGCAGTCCCATTTCCTACAGCTTTGTGACTGGTACCGAGAGATGCATGAACTCCGCCTGAGCTCACTTGCAGGGCTCGTATCTCCCTGTACTTGCCTTTCCTCTTCCCTGTACAGACCTTCATCCCAGTTAGTGTCTAAGCCAATGGCAGAGACACTAACCGGGTCCTTCTCCATTGCCTAGCTTCTTCCTCTCATTAAACACATGGAAACTTAATATTTAACGCTGCTCTATCAAATTTGGTTGCAATTAGGCCATGGGTTCCCGCACTATTATTAAAGGAGAGGAAATGCTATTGCCTGAGACTCGTTAGGAAATAAGTTAGATATTAAAAATCCCATCGCTCTTTCACAAAAGAAAAATAAGCTCTGGACAATCTGTTGTTTTTCTACCCAGCTTCACTAGGAACTGTGCTGCATCTGGCACTCCTTATTCACCTGCCTATGAAGTCCTACAGAAGAACACACACTGTAAGGATCAATGCTGCTTGAAGCAGTAAGACGAGTCAGGTCCGTTTCAAAAAGGGAAAATTAAAAGAAACAGCCAGCCTTGCATTCACCACATGCTCCCCATCTGCCTTGGTCCCTTGATTTCCCAAAACTTTTCCTACTTCCCTGAAGTAACAGGTCCCTGAACAGGAATCAAATATTTCTTGCAGGATCACAGAACCACAGGATAATCCAGGCTGAAAGGGGCACAGGAGGTCTTTGGTCCAACCTCCTGCTCAAGCAAGGACAAGTGTAAGATCAGAACATCTTTCTCAGGACATTGTCTAGTCAGGTCTTGAAAACATGCAAGGACAGAGACAGCACAACCTCTATGGTCCAACTGTTACACAGCTCGACTGTCCCCATGGGGAGAAAGTTTCTTCTTGTATCCAGTCTGGATCAGTGTTGTTCAACTTACGCTCTTTGTCTCTCGCCCTCCCATCATGCATCTCCGTGAAGAGGCTGGCTCTGTGTTTTGATAACCTCCTTGTCAGCAGTGAGGTACTTTGGTCCCCTCCAAAGTTATCTTGTCTCCAGGCTGAGCAAGCGCTGGTCCCTCCGCCTCTCCCCACAGGACAAGTGCTCCAGCCCTGACCACTCTGGGGGCCCTTTTTGCCCAGAGTCAACACCTTTCTTCAACTGGAGCCCCAAAACTGGCCGTAGTAATCCAGATGTGGTCTAACGAGTGCTGAGCAGAGTGGAGTGGCCACCTGTGTGGATGTTCCTGTTCATGTAGCCCAGGACAGTGTTGGCCCTCACTGCTGCCGGGGCTCACGGGGGCTGTCTCTGGGCCTTGGCGGCAGAGCTGGCTCCAGGCAGTCATCCCCAGCCTGTGCCAATGCAAGTTCATGCTAAGCTATTCTTTGCACCTCCTTGCTATTTCTAAGATATATAAATTCCTTCCTGTTTTGAAGGTCCATAACTTCTACCTCTCTACGTATCTTTCAGAAGAGAGCTTCTTAAGGCTACATCCTTTGAAATGACACATCTACCCTATCAGTTGCTGTAATTTTGCCCTTCACACCTACCCATAATACTTCCTCCTCTGTTATCAGTTATCTGTTATCATTTTAAAGAGGGGCTTGTTTAGCTCATTAGCAAACCTCAGCATTTGTTATATATTTGTTACATTTTTTTAGCATTTTTTACACTATTTGCTTTTATTATCTCATGATTTCTGTTTAACTGAATAGCAGGAGATGTATGTGTTTCATACACACATGCAAACTATTAATAAGAAGAGCAAAAATAAGGAAGAAAGGAAAGAAATACTGACATGCTGTTGGAAACTGGCAAGAGAGCCATGATTATGTTCAGTTATGATTCTCAACTTCTTTTACCTTCAGGTGATTCTCGTCCTGATTTTAAGGATACAAAAACAGTAAATTAAACAAGGGTATTGCATACCAAAACTACTGAGAAAAACAAAAATACGTTTTCCCCATAGCAAAAATCTATCGCTTGGTTTACTTTATGCCTCCTATTACATATAAAACCTATGGCTGAATTTGCTTTACTGTCTACTTGTTATATTCCTACAACTAAAATTACAGAACAAGCAAACATCAGCATTGAAAAATAATATGGAAAAGAAAGTCTCAGCTCAGTGCCCTTGCAAAATAGCATCAAAGGCATTCTGGAAACAACCCTCATCACTAGAAATATATGTCAAAAGTAGTAATTAGTACTGTAATTACCCTACAGGTTTGGCATCTGGCTTATATAAACATTTAAGCCCCAAGAAAACAGGTCAGCATGACTTCAGTTGACACTTACAAATACAAGAGATGGGAAGAGCCAACCAAAACTCAGAAAAATACCATGCTAATACATCTGCTTTCACTTGGACAGCACTACATGGGACACTGATGTTTTCACCAGGCTCCCAAAACCATCTGTGTAGGTTAATCCAACAATTCCTCCAATGTAAAATTCATAAGCTGTTTTGGAAGCAGGAGTTACTTCATTGCCAGCCATGCCTTTTAACAAAACCAGTCATTTCCACTGTGCTTCGTGCAGCATTCAATATTGTTGGAGCACTAAACCCTCACTTCCACTTCAGTGGGAACTGGGGTGGTTGCATGGCCACCCTGGGCCCCACCAAGGAGGCTCTCCGGATACTGGCAGATGTGCCCATGCCATGGTAGACATCATGACAGACATCCTGTGTCTGAAAACTCAACCACTGAAGCTACTATCTGCAGCTGTGTCTCAGCCTCTTTGAGACACAGTGGTCCCTCCCAAGCAGATATATGTGTTAATGGGAATCAATGACTGCAGCATCATAGTTTGCAGCCATTTGTCTTGTCTGTTGCATAGTTGGCATAGTAGGTGTAGATGGATTCTGATTTGGGTTTACATGGAACGTGGCGATCAGTCATTCCCGTCAGCAGGGTCGAGTGACCGTGGCCCTGGCAGCCCCAGCTGCCCTTCCCCATGTCGCCTCTTGGGAGGTGAGGGAGAAATGGCTTGAGCATCCATATCCCATTTTGGTTTTCCTTTATGGGTGTATGCGCTTGTGTCTCTGAGCCAGCGCTGAGTTAGTTTTGGCTAGCAAGGAGAACTAAAAATTCCTTTTGCCTTTTCCTTTCTCTTTAGGAAAGGAATCGGATAAAACCAGCACCCTATCTGATGCCAGAACAGTTCAGCCTTCTTCCAGTCTCTGAAATTTCCAGCCTCTGAAATTTCCAGACTCTTAGAAATGCAAAACCAGACACTTTAGAGGAGTAATAGCAATAATAATTTTATCTCTATTCACATAAGTAAATATACTATTCTTATGCACAAACGTTTCTGAAATAACTTGGAAATCTGCTGTAAAATATTGTAGGTTGAGACCATCTGCTTTAAAAATAAAAGTTCAGACTTTAATCTGTATATATTTATTTCCGAATGATTAATTTACTCCCTTTCAAGATTGTCAGATGCTGGGTTTGCAATATGGAGGTGAAATTTTCCAAAGGCACAAGACTCACGAGTTTGTTTTGTTTCCTGACAATCGGATGTTTCTTTTGAGGAACACTGAGAAGTCATGAATGCTGAGACCTTAAAATTGTCAGTAAAATTTGTGAGAGTTCTGATATATTTATTTGGAGAGAGATATATGTATATATAAAATTGAGAGCTATGATACATATACATATGAATCATGATATAGTTATTAGATAAACTATACCTTTATTGGAATGTGAATGCATACGTCTCAAGACAGTTTGTGATCCTTTTGGTTCATAACAATGGAAACTCATTTAATTTCAATTTTTACAGGACAGGCAGTTACAGTGTTCGGTTTCCTATTTTGTGAGTTAATGCTAAGCTTCCCAGCAAGTGCCTGCCTTGTGAGTTAATCTTGCACTCATTATCTACACCAGCAAAAATACACCCTTGTGACTGAAAGAAATGGCACCTTAACAGAAAATAGAAAAGAAAAGCAGCTGCCCACTGTGGTGAGAGAAAATAACCTGAGCATGATATTCCTTGAGGACCTGTTTGAATTGATACATAATGACAACCACCATCACAACAAAGATAATGTCACAGAGCTCAATAAAACAGGAATACTGAGAGGGTGTAGTAATATTTGCAGTAATAAAACCGTGTTTCTGACAAAAGCCTAAATAAAGAACATACTAATACAATCAAGGAAACAATTAACAGGACTGGATTTCCTTCTAAGCAATCCCCCGCTTTTTTGCTATAATGATGATCAGTCAGTTGAAGGAAAAAACCAATTACACTAGACCTTACAGGGTGCAGCAAAGGATTTATAAAGAATAATTTGCATTCACGGAGCAAGAAAGCTAGTGAGAAACCCAGAGTGTTTCCATGCATAGCACCAAACTCTCTCTTCAGCTAACGTGCTAATCTTTTATTCTTTGTCATTCATCTCCCCATCCATGTCATTCGCATTAACCATCGCCCAAAGAAACTTGTAAGCGCAGTGGTCCGATGGAAACAGCCCAGAGACTCACGGGTCTGCGACCCCGACTCCCTGCTGCTTGTCCAGACCTGACCTGCCATCCCGCACAGGAGGGCACTGTTGTACAGTACTGATGAGAGGCAGGCTCTTCTATTTCTATTAAAGCCAAAAAAAAAAAAAAAAAAAAAAAAGGGCAATAGCAAGGCCTTCGGTACCTACATACTTTCGCTGAAGTGACTACAGTGAATGTTTACCCTGCACCGCTGGCACCCCACGGTATTGCTGCTGGGCATGAGAACGGCCCCGGAGCAAAGGCAGGACAGTGGCAGCATCAGGTGGTGCCGAGCCCCCCTCCGGCTGCCCTCACCTCACCATGCTGACAAAGTTCACCTGCACTTACAAAGGTGAATTGAGACCTACGTGCTCGTCAAAACGTCACCTCTCTCGAGACGTGAGCGTTTTCTTTGACTCATTCCTGATCTTCTGCATACTGCCCTCCTCCTCCTCAGCAGGTGTACGGGGACTTGTTTGTAGAGGGAAGCCCGGGCAGGAGTGCAATTTTACTGACCACATCCATGGTGCCACGGCTTCGTGGGTCCTGGCTGGGCTAGGCAGGTGTCAGCTGAGGACGCCACAGCACCACAGGAACCTTCAGCAGCTTCATGCAGGTCCTCCTTGGAGCTGCTGATTTTTCAGAGGGCTAATTTCCCAATATTTATGCCATACAAACCTTACACGAAGAACTCTTGTGCACCCAGAAAAGAGGCCGTTCTTAACGTAGAAGGATGAAATTCCTACTTTTTTGTGTGCTAGGCTGCTGAACGAGAGCTATCACATGAGTAGGTGAAATGGCTGGTTTTTCCTTTGATATCACATAAATAAAATTAACAAGTAGGTTCTTTGTTCATTCCAAAGACATCTTTTATTTCAGATTTACTGCCGTGTCACTACAGAGACAAATTTTCTTATGATGTTCTCCAGCACAAGGTTGAATAATTGAATTGTCAGCCAACAAACTAGTTGATATTTTTAAAAAATATTTATAACTGTCAAGCACAGAAGTGTTTTAGTGTCTTCAGTAGACATTTGTTCCCTCTTTAAGGCTTTCAGATCATTCAAATGGAGTCAGTCGTTATTATTGTAAAGGATGTTTCTAATATGTTATTATATTATCTCTACAGAAATTGAACATTCATCAGTCCAGGCAAGGTTGTCATGGCTAGCAACAGCTTTTGGAACCACAGATATTTATGTATTATGTATCGCTATCAATCACAGCAGAGGTATCAGCATTTTTCTTCTCAAAAGAAAACAGGTACACACACGTCCTTTATTATTCTCTTCTCTTTTGATGCTTCTTCTCATATACAAGAGCCACTACTTTTATATCTTAACATCTGGTAGCATTAAGTATTAGAAACCACTCTGACCTGTCTAGGCCAGAAATTAGAGCCAAATTTCCCAGACATCAGACAATAACATACTGGAGCATCTTCATTAAGTGGAGAATTGCGGACAGAAACCCAAAGCCAGGTAGTGATGGAGGTTGAAAAGTTTACAAAGGGATTTGGTAAGTATTGCTGAGTGCAACAACACACAGTGGGACACTAAGATGCAGGAGACCTTCTCCAGTTATATCATTATTATGCATATAGCCAAATGTCCTGTTGCGATAGCATCATCCTCGAGGTTGTGCCTCCCTTGCATGGTGCTCCTGCATGGAGGAAGACTGACGCTGTGGACGTGCAGCTCTGCCTGCAGACCTCAGGTGAAATCAAAGCCACCCGGTGCCTCCAGAGCAGCCCCGGTGCTGCCGTGCCGGTGTGCATGCCCAGCCACCACCCCGTGTCCCCATGCCCGGCCACAGCGCAGGCAGAGCTGGCAGCGGAGCAACCCGCCTGCCCCTTGCTCCCCGGGCAGCCCTGCTGGCCGCAAACCGCTCTTTGTAGCAGCTGGGTGTTCTCTGCAAATAGCCTTAATTAGTAACATCGGCGCTGATAATCAATAATGACAGCTCAAGTAATATCCAGCTATAAGAGTGCCATAAACGGAAATTGAAAGCTTTCATATTAGGTCAATTAATCTGTAGGTAATAAGAGTCTTTTAAGCCATCAGAGTGGTGTTTATTAAATAGAGTACTGAAACTCAAAATAGTCTTTATTTGATGTGGGCTTTATCTTCCGACACAGGGTATTTTCAAGTCTTTGCACTCCCTGCGAAAGCGCTGCCCGACCTGCTTGCTGTCAGGACGCGCAGCACCACCCAAGCCGGCAGTAAACAGGAGGCTTAAGAGCAGCATCAGCAGGTTGCGGGACGGGGCAAACAGGAGAATGAACCGCAGCCTTCGAGCAAAGAGTTTCAGGAGCGATAATGGAATAACATAAGCAAATAGGAAATCATCTACATTTTAAAACCGAGTAAACAAGTGGCCAACTTTCTAAAATAGATATCTAGTCCTTTTTTCTAGTGAATTAATCATGAGGCTTTCTGTTGAATTTTTTCATGCCAAATCTCTGGGTTACACCTAAACTTATTATACAAGGAAATCTTTTCTATATTGATCGCTTTTTTTTTTCTAAAAGAGCAGGTTTGATTGCTCTTAAGCAGATAAGAGATGTGGTTTCACCCCTAGACAGTGAAACTAGACTATCAGCATAATCCTTCTTAATGCTTTCTTTGCTACTTTAGCTGTGTAATCGTTTCCAAAAATATCTGTGTGACTAGGGATCCAAGTGAGCTCAACAACAGCTCCAATCGATTTCAATTGTTCACACAGCTGTATGACTTAAGAATATATCCTTTATCCTTATTTGGATTGCTAACAGAGCCCCAGTAAAATCCCGTAGGATTTTATCTGTTTGTGTGAAACCTCCTCCTGAGTAATATTAACCTGCCAGTTTAAAGCTGGGATAATACAATTTCCTAGAGCTAGATCTTGCAGCCCTACTTACACCCATGAGCACATAAAAAAATTCAGGAAGCATTGAATAACTCACAGGAAAAAAAAAATCCAACCAGTGTGATGAAGAGATACATAAATTAGTGTTTCCAAATTTACACAGCTGAAGTTGATGGGAACTTTCATGGGAGCATAACTAGGCCTCTAGGCAATTTGCATCCTTGGCCAAAATTAAAAGATGAGTAGGCCACCAGCACAATATTAATGTTAATATATCATATCCATGTAATTAAAATTAAAGACAATTCTTACACAGCCATTTTTAGAATATTACAAGGCACAGATATAGGGGAGAAGCAATTTTCACTGACAGGTTACTGATTCATGTAATTTTAACTATACCAATGTATACCGAAGTATTAAGTACTGGTGACACTATCACTAAGTCATGAGAGTTAACAGGTATAATTGAAACACTTGCAGCCAAAAAGTTTAGCTTTCTCTTTCACATGGAAAATGCAAATTATTTTTTCATTTAGAGTGTTTCTTGGTGTATATTGCATTGGTTTGCACATCTGACCTCTCACAAGGCCTCCTTCTGAGAAGAAAATGAGGTCTTCCCACCTGCCATGCTAGCAAGTACCATTAGGCTCCCAGAGCAATATAAGGCTAGATTGAAAGTATTTTGCTAAGTTGTGCCAAAGTACCAGTGCTTAAACACTTTCTATAAGAAATTGCATAGATGATGCAAAGAAAATGTGGCTATTAGCAACACATTGCTTCAACTATGAAAGAGATATCAAAAACATTTATTGATATTAGGTTCAACTGTTTGATTGGCTTGATGGGGGTCAGGTATTTGTCACACCCAAAAAACACTGGTACAAGACTTCAAAAGCACCATGGCTGTTGGCTTAGATATTTCCATTGCTCTGAGGTGGTCTGTTTTGGTTCAGGGGAAAGAATAAGCTCTTACAAGAGTGTGCTCCACTCCTCAGGCCATAGCAGACTTCCACATTGCTTTTCAGCTACCAAAGGCTAAGAGCAAGGTGATCTTTCAACTGTTTCTTCCATTTATTCAGACTAATTTTTTTTTAAGTACCTCATCCTGTTTTGCCAGGTGATCCAGCGCTGATGACTTCCTTTCAAAGGGTTTTTCAGGAAGTGTTTGATAGCAGAGTTATCTACAACATGAAATGATATATTAACAGCACAAAACCTCCGTAAGGGAAGAAAATTCTGCTGTATGGTGCATTTTTTTCTATCTTTACAGAAAATATCTCTTCTGACAGTTCTTGGGTTTCTTCCTGTAAATCTAACATGGTGTTACTTACACTTATATGAACTTTCTCAAGATGTATTTCATAATGTTTTTCAGCGGGTCTGCAGGACCGTATACTAGTTTCACAGACAGTCCACATTGCCTCGTTTGTACTTATATTTACATTTATGTTCACAATGTGTTTTCTTTTGAAGACTATTGTTTTTACTTCAGCGGCACTGCTATCTGCACATCTGCAGTTCCACTGCTGGCCTATATTTCTATATCTGCTTTCTGCCTGTTTACAATAGAACAATAATTCTGGACAGAGACCCACTCAACCTGGCATGCTTTCTCCTAGTTTGTAATATATTTTGTGTGATGTAAAGTCCCACTCCAGTTAAGTATATTTTTATGACCAATTTCCAAGACTTTTAGGCAGATGATTGAGATTTTTGTTCCGAGATGGCTGACTATACGTATCATAAAATAGGCTTCAGATGCCACAATTGTTATAAAATGACCAACATACCATTCATCTCCCTTTTGTGCATCCATTTGCAATTATTCACATATACACTTCTGAGTTTATAATGGATCATTGCAAAATTAATTATTTAATAATATATAACACAATGCGTATTTTTTTATCTCCAATTCAATCGCTCAAAAGGTATGTCTCTTCTGTGTCCTATACCTCAGTACACTTCAAATTAATACTTTTTGTGGTGATCAACATTAACAACTTTTTGTGAAGATCACACATTCGACAATCGCCCCCCTATTGAACTTTTGCTATTGTAACTGGATAATTTCCACTTACATTATTTAACTTTCCACTCTTGTTTTTCCCAATTACTGCTAAAATAGACAGGAAAAAATCCTTTAGGGAAAAAGATCTTTCAATACTATTTCCTAGTGGCATTTGTGAAATAAGTCCACATAATACAATTCCATATCTAACATGACATAAGTGGGCATCAGTTAAGTGTAACCTGAGTACAGGACTAAAATGTAATAATAAATCAGATATTTCCAAAAAACTGTTACCACTTTAATTTCAAACGACGACAGATTTGTCAATACAGGATAGAAACTACATTCTACAAGACTGAAGCAGTAAATTTTTTGTGGCTATCAGAAAGTTACGAGGTAAGTGACCACATGGTACGTAAAGGATTGGAGTACCAAACTCTGTCTTTTTTTGAAGCAGCATGTGTATTGCCCTAATCATTTCATTCCTTTTTCCGCTATAATTTTACAGTCCTGGATCTTATGAACTAAGCTCATTTTGTATGAGAAACAGAACATAAAAATCTACATGGGAACTGCATATTCTTCTACTTAGTACAAAAAAAATATTCACTATATGCAGTTCTGATGATTTGAGGTGGAACTTAAGAAACTGATTAAATCCAACCTCTCTTCTTGATGTGAGAAGCTTACATTAACTATCATGGTAGATGTAATTTAATATTTAATGGTTTTCTTCTGTTTTAGAGATGTTTTGAGAATTTCTTTTTTGCTAGTGTCAGAAATAAATCCTATAAACTGGCTATAATAAACCAGCAGGAGTTTCCACTATGCCTGCAACATTTATCTGGGGTAGTTACTTTCCTTACTGGCAGATGTTTTATGATTCATGTCATTTATTACACCAGAGTTTTACTGTGTAGTGCTATTGCTCGTTGCAGAAAAGGCCACAATATGCATCCAGAGGGAAGAAATCCGCCTGAGGATTCCCTGACGGTGCTCTTAGCTCACAGCACCATAGCAAAGAGCAGGGTTTTCATTGCCAGGAGGGAAGTTTGGCAGTCTGCTCCTCCGCCCAGCACACATCCAGACAACCAGGGGATGCACAAACATATCCTGTGTCCAGGCAACATTCCTGCCTCCGTCTTGTCTGCCCCTGCTCTCACCCAACCCCCTGAAAAGGAAGCTGCATTTAAAACCCTGGGAAGGAACGTGAACTTTCGGAAACGGTTGAAAAAACAGCGCTGTACTTTGCTTTCTTTCGCGTTTGATTCAAACAACGCTTCTGGACAGGAGCCAATGAAAAGTTAGCATTGACAGAGGAGAATGGTTTGTGGTCCACTACAGTGTGTTTCCTCTTCCCCATTTGAAATTTGACCTTCTCCTTCCCCAGGCAGGCACTGAACAAGACCAGAGCCAAACTGGGACACAAAGCTCCAGCCTGGAAGGAATGCTCTCCCATAAAGCAGGTGGTTAGAAAACCTCCTTGTACCCTCATTTCCAGGATATCTGTATTGGCTCTTTTTATGCATCAGTCAGATGGGGCTCCTCAGAAGAGATAAACCATGGCTTTCAGAAGGAGTTAGGCATGCAAATGAAGTTACTATTATGCAAGTTCTTCTTAACATTTCCTTTCCACCTAGGAGATTGTATATTGCCATCCTGTCAGAAGATGTCTTGGTTGACTGCAGTGTGCTGTACAACTGGGGAACCAGAGCTATCTGTTCTTAGAGGATACAAACAAATCCAAAAAAAACAGGAACACATCTCCTCACCTGACCGGGAACACCAGGAGTCTTCTCCTTTGGGTCTCACCTGATAAGGCTGATGAGACCCTTGGCCAAGTCTTCTTTGCTGCCTAGAAGCAGTAGCTAAGGAATGAGGCTCCATGGGGCAGAGCCCTACAGCCCAGCAAGTGTGGCATTGCCATTGCTAGTAAAAAGCCCACAACCTTTGTATTAGCTCTGCAAAACCTTGAAGTTAGGATATGTCAGGATGGCTTTGTTTGGATTGTCTTGGCCTGCCTGGAGCTTTGCTTTAGCTAGCTGAGCTGTAACAACGATTATTTACTGGTGAATATTACCTAATTTGTTTAAGTTTTAGCTTAGCTTTGTAGGATTGAGTATTGTAATGCCTATTGTTACAATAATTTTGAGATTTCTGTATATAATAGATAGTAGAGGAGCAGTAGTTATTTTGTGTAGAGGCAGCTATGACCTAGAATAAAACTACTGCAGAGGATTATAAAAGTAACGGATTATAGTAGAGATTTTATAAGTGTGGACAGGATGAAAGCAGAGGCTCCTGGGCTATAAAAAAATCACTAATGATCAATTACTGGTCATTAAGCCTTTGGGAGGCCAGTAAAACTGGCTTTAGAGATAACAAAGGGAACAAAGAACAAATATTCAACACACGTAACTAAAACATACTATATACAGTATATTTAGATACAAAGTGGAATTGTGGACCAATGAAGAGAGAGCAACGTGCAGTACGTGCTAAGAAACATATAAAAATAGCCCCAGGCAGATCCTGGAGTAAGGTGGAAGAAATCCTCAGCAACATCATATTTCTTCCAGTGAAGAACTCGGGACGCTAATAACTCACCATAACCCCCTCCCCTGCTTCTTGAGGACCGACGGAAGGGTGAGCAAAACACCAGAGGAAGGGGTAGAGACGAGAAAATTGGTGTGTACAAACTTCAATTGCATCATGACTGGGAGTGATCTATAATAATTGGAAAATTTGGAGTGTTGGTTTTATCAAAATGGGACTAAATAATAACTCTTTGATTAGATTGCATTAAATAATTTTTGGATTGATATGCAAGGTTTGGCTTTTTAGACTACATAAATTGCATGGTGTGGGGTTTTTTGGTGTGTTTTGTGCCCATAAAGCTTAGTTGTAATCGTGGATGCAACACAAAAACACATTAAGAAAGTTGATATTCCCAGGAGCATATGATCTACATCATGACAAAAAATACGAAGTGCATGAGACAGAAGTTGAAGTATGAGTTAGTACTAAACCAAGCATATTATCTACAGGAGACAGAGATTTCAGAAAGAGAGAGAGTTCACTTGTGCCTATTGCTTGGAAGAATAAATAAAGCCTCCTTGGTTTAGAGAAGAGGAACACTTTTTATTCTGACAGCTCTGTTTTCCCATTAGTAGCTTCCCATGGCATTGCCATCAGAATGTTGACAGAAATGTGGTTTTGTAAGTATTAATTTCTAGAGGGGGTGGCTCTGTCCCCTAGGCCATAATTTTTGTCACAATAGAAGCAGCTTTTCACATTGCTAAAATTAGTCTTTCAGTTGACTCTGCTAGCAGAAATATGACAAATGCTTCTGAAAATTCTTATTAAGCAAATTTCATGGAGATATTTATTTTAACTTCCTGACATTCTTAAAAAAATGCAAAACAGACTACTCCTCTGAGGTATATGCATATATTTAAATAGCTTCTCACAAAACTAACAGGATGTAGATGAGAATGGTCAAAATGACAATAGCTTTACTGTAATACATGCCGATGTTTCTAGTTCCATTACTAGCACCTCATATAGTCCACCTGAACCTTCTGCCTGTTTGTTTTTTGATCTTTCTAAATAACATAGTGGACTGGGGGGATGGAAGACAGAAGGCCCAACACAACTGGGTAGTAATTGTCCTCTTTTTCATATGCAGTCTCTTAGGGCTGCTGTCAGCGTATTTTCCGAGCACATCTGCCTGTGAAGTACCACTTGTGAAACCTGAAAGTCTGCATCTTTACTTTTTCTAGGAGACCTCTCATTCCCTCTTCATCAAATTAGCTGTAAACACTACCTTCACAAAAAATAATCTCAATGTAGCTGGGATACCATCCAAGAAAGAAACCAGAGAAAAGCTCGCTGCTAGTAATAAGTGTACTTTAAAGAAAGTTGAAAGAACAAAGAGGGAAGCTAGAGGAAAGAGAGGAGGAGCAGAGAGAGCATGGTCATGCTGTGAGGTCAGTAAGAGGAAAGCGTGAAGGGAAGAGACTTTGAGGTAGAACATTTGTTGTTCTGCCAAGATCAAAACCAAGACCTTTTGGAAGAATTATGTCATTTAATAACAGCTCACAATCATTTCTGAAGAACTCAGACTCACCCTTCCAAGTGGGTTAGGTGTTACTACTCTCTCTCTGTCTACAAAAAACTGAAGACGGGTCAGAGGGCTTCATGTTCTCAATCCAGATGAAGAGAGCTGAGCACCAGCCTTTCGGACAGCCACGGTCCTAGCTCTGGGCTTTGAGAGAGGAGAGAGATGGTGGGATACTTACCCGGGTCTGCTCACCCTTGGATCAATCCCAGCTTTACACTTGTTCTCCAGGTGACAGCATTAGCACTGGCTAAAGCTGCTGGGTACACAACCTACTCTCCACATAGCATTGTCAAGTGCAACCTGGTTTCCTTAAAGATTTATGACCTTCATTCCACTAATCTGAGCCACACCGCTCAAGTCCTGCTAAGTAAACGAGAGTAGTCAGCCAGACAACTATCTAAGTGAAACCAGCACCTTACACTGTTGAAATTACTTCCTCTTCTGTCTTCCAGTTGGTGGCCAAGCATAGCAATGATGGCCAGTGATATCATAAGCACTCAAAAGCCCTGAATAAAACTACTGAGGAGTCTCAGAGACCTGAAAACATCACAGACATTCAAGTCCTCTCTGTCATTGCCAGGCTGGCACCAGAAGTCATTTACTCACTTAAGTAGCCTATTCATCTTCATGTCCCCTTCTTATTGCTCTCTGTCATAATGCAGTACAAATCCTTTTTTGTTGATTAATTGTAATACCATAAATGTATCACTGGACAATAAGTTCTACCCTTCTTAAGGTAGCATAGCTACAAAGATTTTAGAATAATTTCTCCTAGGCTAAATGCTAACTTTTATTTCTGTCTGTGGCTGCTGGTTATTGCTCACGTGATAATGAAATTCCTGTTTTAAAAAGGAAAACAAAAAAAGAGGGAAAAAGATATATTCTGTATGTCTAACTAGCCTAGAAGAAAAATGATGCTTTTCAAGCTCTTCCTGTGCTGGATGATACTGAGAAATATCTATTAAGAAGTCTGTGTCTGGAAAATTTATTTTTGCGAGTTGTCAGGAGGGATTAAAGCAGGACACAAATACCACGCACACGCAGTCAGAGCTAGCTTGACAGGGGACTTAGGCTCTGCAGAGCTCAGAGGAAGAGATTTAAACTAATGTGGTAGTATTCATTGGAATAAATAAAGAGCGTGGCCAGGAAGAGATAGTATGGCTCAACTGATATGTAACGATTCTTTCGGCTGCTGTGACTTGGTCATATGTTTGAGTATTTTGGCAGTAGATGGTGATTTTGTCAGCAATTGAACTCAGCAAAAAGTCTGGCTATGGCAGTGGTGTGATTACCTAGCTGCTGGAGTAAGGGGCTCAAAATGCTTTTGGGGATTTTGTATTCTTTCCGAGTCCAGCAAATTTACTGGTTGATCTCTCTACATTTTCTATGCTGTTATTAACAGGGTTAATATTTCTCCTTGTGTCTCATTTTTTAATTAGCTAGACAATAGCTGTAAAGACACTACATAAATAGGATGCAATAGTCTGGAATGGTTATGGGCAGAAGTTCAAAAGCTTATTTTCTCTCACAAGCAATTCTAAATTCTACGATATGCTTGCATCCCAAATGTGGGAAAAAGACAAAATGCTTTTTTCAAAAGTGAAATTAAAAAAAAAAAAAAGTTTTACTTGAAGGTTCTATAACATTTTGCACGTATACAAGCATCCAGAAGACATATTCAGCTTTCCAGAATACATCAAATAGCTCTTGCTAACCTCCTCTAAATATGACAGTTGAGCTTTATGGAATGAAAGCAAGTCCAGTTAGACGTACTAAGCAGGGGGAAAATCATTATCCCTGACTTACAGATGTTTGTAAATAAACTTTTAAGAAAATGCATTAGATGTACTGGACTGACTTATGGGACACACGTGGCTTGTAGACCATGAGGATCTATTCAAAGTAACCTGGGCAGATTTCATCTCAAAGGCATTACAGTCTATAAACAAATATTTCTTATATTAACCTTTTTTTTCCTAGTCCCATTTTGAAATTGGGACATGAACACACAACCTAAAATATGGCACCCATTCCTGTGAAGTTTAAAGCGTGGTGTCTCTAGTTGTTGAGGACACTCTACAGAAATAAAGCACCCCCAGTATGACATTTGTACAATATCATACCTCCCCATATCCCATGGAGAAATACACCCTTCCAGCTCCAGAAAGGATCAGTCAGAAGCTTAGAATCTAGGCTTTGCTCTGGGCCACTGACTGAAACATTTCAATGTGTTTTGAAGTCTTTTTTTTTTTTTTTTCCACTGTACCGGGATGTTCTTCCAGAATACTTCAGCTGCAAGTATTTTGCTTTCCATCTCACACAAAATCACAGTATAGTTTAACTGTGAAATGCTAGGAAGTTAAAATCCTGCATATTGCTCCACATCATACAGTAACTATATGTAAGGTGTCAGAGGATGTTTTAGCCTCCTGGTAGGCACTGTCATCAGCAGAGTTTGTTCCTAGAAATTAAGTGAGCAATAGCGCCACACGCTTGTAGTAATTTAAGGAAAGACCAATTAGAAATGAAGCAACAAGCTCGAGTGCAGCAGGAACCCAGAGCAGCCTTCACAAAGGCCTGCACAAGAGGTGTCTCTGGTCACAGGGCAGCTTTACCTGCCGAAACAGCAAGGAAGGCTGATACCGAATGGTATTATCGTCTCAGAAATAGAAGTGTCACTCTGTGAACAGACGACAAACACCACCTGAACAAAATTACCTCTATTTAGCATACAAAACATGATATTTTAGCTGCATGTGTCTTCAATACCTTTAATCCCCACTTAAAAGCCAAAATGGCTGGTAGCCAAAAAATAGAAAATAACACTAAAAATGGACAGCTCACACAGTTGCATTTTCCCGTCTCCTACTGGCACTATTGTAAGTAAGAGGTCCCTTTAGGATCATCTTTCCTGATCTTCTCATGTGCATTGAAGACTAATGAGACACAATGAAAACCTGAGACATCTCACACATACATATGTGAATGTAGTTCCTTTACAGATGCTAACTTTATAGGTAAAATCAAGAGAGCTTTGGACAAGCCAGGAGCAGCAAATGGAAAAATGCTTCAGTCATTACTGACTTTAAGCCTCCCATGTGTCAGTCTCACAAGAAAAATGATTCCCCTTCTTCTCACTCTCCTCACTTCTCAAACACTTTCTCAGAAGATGATCAAAAAGAAGCATGTTTTGGTTACGTGGACAGGCTGGATGAGGTTAGTGATTTACAGAGGAAGAAAGAAGCTAGAAACAGCTATCTCCTCTAAACACTCACCTGTTCCCTAGCTTTGAACACCTGATCACACCACAGCTCATCTCTGTATGTATATTTTTGGGTTGTGTTTTCACTTCATGAGCACCTTATGAAATGCTGTTTATCTTGGTCTGCAACTTCAAGTGACCCGTGTTGCTCACCTGCTCGCGTGCCCAGCATTTCCCTCACAGTCTTACAGGTAAATCACAGCACAGGAAAGAAAACTAAAGCTGTCAAAAGTTCTAGACCTTACACTCAGCAACAGTCTGGATATTCCCCCTCTGTAGAAATTGATGGCAAACATTTAGAGTCAACGGCTTCAGCCCGAGCACATGAAGAAAGCGAACCATGGCAGGAAACAGCGTCAAGCAAAATACAAGAAAGTTTGTTGACTTTATTTGAAAGGGAAATATGATCTACTTTGCCTCTTAAACACCTTCTCTTTTTTTTTTTTTAACAAGTTTCATAGCATAGCTTCAGGGCAAAGGAGCATGAAGTTACTCTGAATTGTTTCCAGTCAGTGATGATGCCATCGTATGGAAATCCCACAGTGAAGCGTACAAGAATCATATGGTTCTGGAAAAGCTGAAGTCAAGCCAGCTACCCCTGAACACTAAGAACCAATTTTTTCAATCCCAACAAACTATGCTTTGAGCAGAAATGCCATGATAGGGGCCAGAGTATACAGGACAAAACTTATTTTTAAATCATGCTACTGTGTGCCCTGTTTTCAGGTAGAAATCCATCCTGTTCTGGCATCATTGAGATTGATCTCTAATGTATAAACCCTGAAAGATGTGTTGACTTTCATTCTGAATACCACTGCAATTTTGGACCTCAGAATAAGCACTTAGCACAAGATCTGGTTTATTATGTTCCCCAATCTGTGAAGGCTGCACATAACAAAGAAAGGCTTTACAATGCTATAGCCAGAAATTTTGTTTCAGATGCTAAAACTTTAAGGCGCAATCCCAAGACTATACCTTCCCTGCCAAGAAAAACATAAAAACACGTATATTTCAAACAGTGATATAACAGAGTTACAAATTTTTATCGCCAACCTTGAGATTGCATTTATCAGTAAATTTCCATCTGCCTTTGAGATGCCCCGTGGTCTCCCTGTGGGCATGCTGGCTCCCCTAGGGCACCAGGACTGTTTCTCCCAGGGGCAGCAATCCTAGCTCTGTGTCCTGGGACTCTGCGGTCTCAGTGTGTGTTTGCTGTCTGATGGAGATTTTGCAGCACAAAGTGACAGGCTCTGTGCCTCTTTTCTTCTCTTTCCCTTCTGGGTTTTTTTTAGAAGGTTGTCATCTCTTCTTCCACAATATCTCTGAGCCTGGGGAAACAACCTCCTACAAACAACATGCAGCTTTGTAACACCACTGCTCTTTTTTTTTTTCCTAAAAAAAAGAAGAACAGGCAAGTGATGATAGGAGACAACAAATGGGGGTAAAAAAAAAAAAAAGAGGAAGGGTGAGGTGTGAGGGTTGAGAGCTCAAAAATTATCATGAGGACCCCAGAGAGGAACACAGAGGAGAGCACACTACTCCCAGCAGGCTGCTGGGTGTTGTTGCCCCAAGCAGGGTTGGCTCTTGGCCATCTAGGGGTGGAGGCAAGCCCCACAGTCAGAGCATCCCCTCTCCTGCACTCCATCCTTCCGATGACAGAGATGGACAGAGTGGCCAGAGCCAGGACAATGTCAGCAAGCAGGTCCTGTGATTTACTGGGGTTTTGGATGGGCAAGGCAAAAATGGAAAGGTGAGAGGAGAAGCAGAGCCAGAATCTATAAGAAGTACTCAGGAAGCCAGAGGAGGGACCGCAGGAAGTTGCCACCTGCACATGGAGGTGGAGGCTGTGCAGAAGGGGTGGCAAGGAGCTCCTACCTCTTTGTGGCTGCAGGACTCCTGGTTGCTTCCCATCCCAGATCTGATGGAGGTCCTGGGAGAAGACCAGCAGCCCAGAGAACTCTCTCAAAGGCAGATTTCTGCAGGGGAGGGTAGAGGGTTGCAGTTGCAGCAAAGCCCTTGGCAGTTATGGAGGAAAGAGCCTATTGGTATTCCCTATGCCAGACTATCTGCTCCAAGGAGAGCACCTGCAGGACCTGGTGGAGGGAGGTTTGGACCCAGCTGTGTGTGTGGCCCTGCCCTTCCTCCTCCAGGGCCAGGAGGACCTGGACGCCAACCCTAGACCTGTGCAACCAGAAGCAGCCCCACGCTCCCCTCCCGAGCCTGGCCAGGGTTGCAGCAGGGGTGGAGGCTGCTGCAGCAGGACACAGCAGGGACAGGACTAACAGGCCCATCACCAGCACCCTTCCCTGGAGGGCAAGGACAGAGCAGCCCTGCCTGCCCCTGCGACTGCTCTGACACCCTGGCCCGGGGCTCATTCCACGCTGGGGCTGGTTTTCCTGCCTCAGTATTGCACAGCTCATGAAGCACCAGCAGCTCCCGGGGCCTCAGGGGACACCTACCCGGGCTCAATTCACCCCGGTCTGTATTTCTGCGTGGCATTTTGATTCCTTTTTCCATTGCTTTATTGGACGGAGCAAGACGGACTGGACAAAACCTCTCTAAAAGCATAATTCCCTGCTTAAGCTTGTGTTTGCTGAACGGTTGCCTATTGTCAGGTATGCTAGGTCAACAAAAATAAAAGTGATACGCACTACAGTTTTCTGAATTCTTGCCTGGGGCAAATAGTAAGGTAATGGATAGTAAAGCTATCTCAGGAAAAGGAAACTAATGGTTTGGAACACAAATACACAGGAAACGCAAATAAGCACATCCTTTCACGATTCAGGTTTTTTCCCATTTTTCTGTAAACTCTTTTACTAGATACAGCCCTCACCATGGCCACACTACATAGGACGTGCCTTATTCTCTTTCTAAACACAACTGCTCAGCTGAGGCTCATCTACAAGATGTCCCTGACCTTTTCCTTATACATTTGAATCCTGAAACTATTCCAAAGCATATATGCTTTGGAAGATCTTTCCCAGTAGTACTGTCAAGTTCACCACTCTCATGTTTTCAAGTTAAATTTAATCTTGCATTCATGATAGGAATTGTTTTCTGAAGCATCTCAACCTCAGTAACTATTGTTGCAATAAGAGTGATGTACAAATATCTCTCTGGATTTGGTTCCATTGTCAAATGCTCTGGAAATTCTGCTTGCAATTTCAAGGTTATATCAAAGCTGCAAGTCACACTCCATAACTGAAAAAATAATGAAAAATAACCATTGGCCAGGCTCTGTTTGGTAATTCCTTATGATTTATAATCAGTTTCAAATAGCACTGGCCTTCAGTAAATAAAAATGTATGGGTTTGCTTATTTCCGTGACTAAGATTAAATCTTTTTTTTTTTTTTATCTGAGTATATTCATACCTAAGTTTTGTTAACTCATAAACTACTGTGATCACTTGGGGTTTCCACACTGTTTAAAAGGACTACAGCAACATATGCCCCAAAATCCTCCATGGATTATTTACTCTCAGGTCTGAAAAGTCTAATTAATGCCTTCTATTTCACAATTTTTTCAATAATTACATCTGAGATCATCGGGACGGCACTCGCAAGAAGCTATATTGGATAAATGTTTCTCTTTACAATCCAGCACCCAAACGTTGTTGGAGAACACACATCGCTGAATATTTTCTGGTGATTTACTTGGGGTTTATGCTAACTTTTCTTCAACGATGTTATTATTTGTGTTACATGGCATTTACAGTGTTGTTTGTCCAGCTTCAGCCCAGAAGCACAGTTTCTTTCCACGGCTGCTCTGAGCCAGTGTTTTTCATCAGATCTAAATGTCATCTGTATAAATCTTACTAACCTGAAAGGCATGAAAAATTTATCACGTTTTTCCTCAGGTGCCAAACGCAGCCTAAACAGACAACTGAGAAAACAGTGCAGCTCACAAAGGTTTCATGGAAGTTCAAAAAAACCTTTTCTTTTGTTTTTCCTAATACGAACACCCGCCAGGAGCCCCGTGATGTACTAAAGACAGAGTGGTATTTGTCACTGACCATATCTCCACTTGGTAGTCTAACAGACACATTTTGTTTCTTCAGGTCTATCTACGGACAATCAAGGGGTTTCATCCATCTTTTCTATAAACATAAGAACTACTCTGTGAGTTCCTCCAGTCATCCAAAAGTAATGAATGTATCCAGCTCCCTCTTAAAGCATGGCCTTACAACATGAAGGGCTCGCACAGGTGCAAGAATTGTTGGACAATTTTCCTACCTTTCCTGCATTATTTAATATTCATGAGGTGTCGTTCCACTGGGAAATGGTTTCAAATTCTTTCTCTGCTTTTTTGTTCTTACACAGGATCTAAATGCTTAGATCACCTTGATGCTCTGAGGGGCGTAGCACTAGCCTTTATTTTCCATCTATTATGAATCTACATTTATTCCTCGTATATCTTCTGTAGGGTTAGCCTTGTGTTTTTAAGCTCTGCAAGTCAAACGTCCTCCTTTCCACTCCCTGCAGGTTTTAGTTTTAAGTGTAATAACAGTATTTTTGGCAGCATGCGAGTTGATGGGTCAGCTGAAAAGCAGCTGATAATGAATACTACACTGTTTAACCACAGATGCCTCCACTGACTTGGTGCCCTTTGCTGCTGTAGGAAATTCTAAGCCAGGTCATTCGCTTTGCCCATGCCATGCACACCTTGCTGACTCTCGCAAGCTCTTCCAAAGTGATATCACCTTCTTCAGTTCATGGATCTTTTCCAGTGGTTCAGGCATCACACTGGCTTGTGCTCTTTGTCACAGGGCACAAGTGGCACGGGCTGTTCCTGCCCTAAGTCTCAGACATGGTCTGATCTTTTCTCTAGAACTAAAGCTCTAAAATATAGTTTCTTCAGCCCTAGTGCAGTCAGATTGTTCTGAATGGAACTTTTCTTGTCCTTTCTTATTTTTAAAGCCTACTTCTATGTTCGATGTTCTCTATGCCTTCTCCTTTTTATAGTTTGTTTTCCTAGTTAGTTTCCAGTAAGTCTTCCAAAAACAAGCAGATATAAAAAGTATTTTTTTTAACTTCTTCCTCTTTACTGGCAGACATTGCTTGCAGATCTAGAGTGCAATATTATTTAAATCCCCTTCAATTCATTTTCCCAACTTCTTATAAAATCTCAGTGCTAGTGAGCTCTCTTAGCCCCTTTCTCCGATCTGGACTATGATCCAGTTCAGTGATCTCTTGATGCTCAAGGCATCTGTTTTGAATCATGTCTCATTCCAAACAGATGTGTAACATCAAGAGCTTTGCATCCTCCCAGAGGCTTATCCCTTAAAGACTCATTTCTCAATATGTATCCACCACAGGCTCTGGCTCCACCGGACACCTGTAGCTGCCAAGAACATCTAGAGAACCTCAGAGATCGGGTACTTTCAGCCACCCCCATGCCAAATTCCTTTACATCCCGATGGGGCATTCTTACTGTCCCTACCCACAGCTGGAATGGCACAGGAGAGCTGTGACACAAAAAAAAAGCAGCTCTCCTTCCAGGCAAATAGTTGTTGTGCTTCTACAACATTCTTGCCTTCTGCAATTCTCAAGGTAGCCTTCCAAGAGTTGGGAAACACAGCCAAACCTTAGCTCTGGCTGATAGCCAAGGGGCAAGTCAGTGCCAGCATGACAAAAGCAACCACAGCTTCACCTCAGCTGTAAATACAAGGGCTGGGACTTTCCCTGAGACTTTGATGGGAAGTTCTTTCACCCCGTGCAGGCAGACAGACAAGGCTTGCAACATCCCCTCGTCTCACCCTCCCCGTGCACTCACCCGTGGCTTCCACTAGATAAATGCCAGCGAGGCTGTCGGGGTTTCTGCACTCTGCTCTGGGCAACAGGACCTCTCTGCAGCTCTTGAAATCTCTCCTGCTCCATCACAAAGAGCATCTCACCAGCTGGGAAAGCACTGGCTTGCCCGGGGGGACTGCAGAAGGTTGAGTGCACAGGTGAGTTTGACACAGACAAGCCACAGGTTTTCTCACTTCCGCAGGTGGGAATGGGGAACAGAATGGCTAAACTGTCAACCTGAGACGTTTGGGTGGGCCTGGATTTAAGTTTTGAGCCCCTTACTCCAGCAGCCTCAGTAACTATTGTTGCAATAAGAGCGATGTACAAATGGTATTCAGAGAGCTTACATAGATAAGTTTATTTAATCTTCCAGAGGTGTTTGTTATAGTTAAAGAAGCGGAGAAAGCTTCTGCAAATAAGGATTGGTCAGTGGGTTTTATATGATGAAGCTAGAAAGCAGATTTTCTTTCTTAAGCCAGAGCCAAAGCTCTGGCTTGAACTTCAGTAGCAAGTGCAGGTACTTCAAGTGTGTTTGATTGACCCAAAATCATAAGTTATCACTAATAACAGTTGGAACTAATGATTCTTTTCACCTCTGGATTCATACGTGGATTTCATGTTTTCTCTTCTCATTCAGGCAGCATACCAATTTTAATCCTGTTTAATATTTTATAAGCAAGGGGCTTCAATGCTGCAGAAAGAAATGGATTTTTCTTAAATATTGTCTTATACCAGCTCCACATTATTAATTCAGAGAACATTTGCAGCTGTCAGAACTGTTCTTCAACTTTGATATAGGAAAATTTCATATCTCCTCTAAATCTGCAAACACAAACTGTCACTCAGACTATGGGCCAATTTTTTCAATACTGTTGAGACTTTATAATACGATGCAATTAGTGGAAGATAAAAATTCTTTTTTAGATGCGGCCTTCCTGAAGCTCCTAGATTTGTTAATAACAATGATTTAGACTAGCATGAAGTAGTAGTGTAATGACACGCCAAAATATTCCAGTAGTCATCGAGAAATCAATCATTTCTGTACTTTCTTCCTCCATATTGGAATTTTCTTATACAAGCATATTAAGCATTTTTCATATTTGTACAATTTTAGGCAGATGGCATGTTTTTAAATTACTTCTCTTAGTTGCAGGCAGAAAAGATAACCGGATAAGGGGTCTACTTTGTGTTGAGAAATTATTAATGAAGTGTTTTGCCTGCATGAGTGTTTTATTTCAGAGCAGGAGCTTACTTGGGAACTGCATCTGCTGCCCTCCACCATGTACCCTGCCGTGTTTCACGTCGCAGAGCAGGCTGGGGATGTACAGCCTTGGTTGCTCTTGGGTGAAACAATCCCACCGCTAATGGCAATTAAACTCACAGGACCAGACCAGGGCTACTCCAAAGTAAAAACCCCAGCAATGTGCCTACCATGGCCTCTGGGTGCTCAGAACCACCTTTTCCTCCCTACAAACACAGTCCCTCAAAAATACAGACAGCAGCCGAGGCTTTCAGGGAGAGTAATTAAAATCTGCATATTTTAAGGCCTCCCTCACTGCTTCCCAGTCTGTTTTTATTTAAACCTGTTTATTTGGTAACTTCAAGATTTGAGCCAACCGTTTCTCCCACTCTATTCTTAGTTACAGTGCTAGCAGAGCGGAACTGCAACATTTTAAACATTTTATTTTCTGTGGGACATTTTATAGATGTTGATGGGTTTTGACTTCATTTTTACTCTATTTAGATTTAATTCTTTTCTATTTAGATTTAAATATATTGACTTTGTGTTTTGAAAGCTGGTTTTGGGGAAGAAAAGGTAGGGACAGGTATTTGAATGTCACCTTTACGGATGCTTATTGCAGTTCAGATATGGGGGGGGGGGGTTGACCCTGCTTCCTCTAAAACAAAAAATTGGGGTGTTTTTTTTCCTCCTTTGACATCACTATTTAGACCCACATGCTCTATTCTTTTTCAAAATTTCTCCAACACGTATGAGAAGTGAGAGCACGGCTAATGAAATAGTAAATTCACTTACTGGATGTTGTCGACGGGGCTGTGAGAAATGGGTACGCTCTCAAATGTCCTCCTGGAGCATTTTCTGTGCTGCTGCCGCGGTTTGGGCAGGGTGCTCCGGCAGGCAGTGGGTGGCAGCTCCGGCAAGAGCTGGTTATATCGGTGCTTCTTGGAAATGGAGGAGGAGCAGGAATAGCTGCCAGCAAAAGCATTAATTAGAGACTGGCAAAGCTGCCTCCCAACTTCATAGTGACTACAGAGTACAGCCCTGGAGACGCAATTGCAAAGGTGGCTTCAAGCTATTTCTTTTACTTTACTAAACTGTCGAGGTGACCCCCTCCTGGTGGGAATACTGGAGGAATGGTCTAAACTTGGCGGTGGCAGAGTGCTGGCAGCACAGTTTCAGGCTACCTGGCTCAGGACTACTCTTCTCATGCTCGGCTGAGCTGCTTTGTGTGTCCCGCTGGCAAAGTGACGCAGATCACCCTGGTTCGGTGACAAGGCTAGGTCTAAACCTCCAATGGGAGATGCAGATCCCGTGACTTGCTTAGGAAAATGTAAGTTTAAGATTAAATCAGGAGCGAGGAGAGGTTCTCAGCTCTGGGTGATTTCCCTCCGTGTGCATTTCCCAAGTGGAGCAGCCTCACCAGGACAGATCTGAATGTGCAGAAAAACCATTTCCATAAACAGCATGATGTCCCATAAAAATGAGAATATTAATAAATTTTGTTTGAATTCTACAACCTGAACTGCACCAGAGCTTCATATAACTTGGCACTTCAAAGGTGCTTAATTATAATAATCTGCTACAAACTGCTTGATCAATGGTGGAAGCGGCTCAGCCATCCACCTCAGACAAGTTACAGCACCTGAGGACTGGGATCAAAGTGTTTTACTGCTGCCTGTCATCAATACATTAGTGATACAAACTATGTCAGCAAGTTTCTGTAGGCCTGTGGATAAACAAGCCTTAAGTGCTAAGAAATTTAGTGGAGAGGTTGATTGCCAAAGAGCAAAACACTTTCTGACATCATTAGAGCACAGGAATGTTTGACAAAGGATTTCTCTGGGGTGGTCCCATACTACAAGGGCTGTGAGAGCAGGAAATATGTAAAAAGACACGAGTACTCACAAGTGGGTAATTATGCAATAATCGTAATAGCATAAAATGGTAATGCAATATAGACAATGGGCTTATTCAGAAAACCCAGTTCCTCATTTTGTATTGCATTTCCTTGCTGGAGCCACAAGAGAGGGTCACCCTGCAGGAGGGAATTATTTTGTCCAATTAGGCAATTACAAAAGCAGCATGGCGTTTTGTTTCGTACCTCCTGGCACCTTCTTCTTTCCTCTTCCGCTAAGTTTAGTAAGAGCACATCAGCTTCTTATTTGTCTCTGCTCCATATCATGTCCCATGTACCTTCACTCCAATTACATAGGCAGGGCCTGGCACTCTCCTTTCTTGTTATTGCATGGTCTTGATGGGCAGAACCAAGAGCGTAACTTCTGCCTTGACCCCACATATTTCTCAAGGGTAGGAAGAAGAGATACCCAGTGGCCTTGACTGAGACCCAGGAGAAAGTAGAAGACAGAAACCAGAGTGCCCCCTCTCTGAAGGTGGCAGCCTCTGCGTAAGAGGGCTCAGGCAGCAGAGATTTATAAGAGACCCTGTGGAAGGTTTCCTCTGCCCCTATGCAGAGGACCATAGCACAGGAGAAGGCTGGCTGCATTACAAGCATCTCAGTAGCAATGCTGTGCTCCAAGAAGAGTATCTCCCTGGCAGAGAAGTTTCATTTGTACCAGGTCCTAGGCTAGGAGACGAGGTAACGACCCACTGCTGCGCACACCCGTCCCAGGGAATTACCACCAGCAGCTCCAGCATCTGCAAAACCTGAGCTGAACCAAAGGGAGCTTTGCTAAAAAAAAAAAAAAAAAAAAAAAAAAACCAAAAGAAAACAACAAAAAAAACTAGCTAGATTTTTCCAGTTTCTCGGTATAGGATGCTGCCCTCAAAAGTTCTGCAAATTTTTGATGAATCTCTGTATTTTTTTATTTTATTTTAAAAGCATGTTTTTAAATTCAGGCTTCTCAGCAGTTAATTTTCAAAGCCTGTAGCTTAAGGTTGTTGCTTAAAGACTCCTGATATCATTGGCTCAGTAAGAAGGGGAATTTCTTCCATCTTGAGAGAGAACTAGTTTTTAAAAGATTGCCTGGTAAGAATTTTTCCTTGATGAAAAATGCAACAGCATTTAAAACTATCTCTTTTTTTTTTTTTGTGAGGAACATAATTTCTTATTTCTGAAAATATCAGTGTTCATTTTGTCCTCAAGGCAGGCGTGTCTCTGCAGATGCCACTTGACTGCAGTCAAGTAGGAGAGGAAAATGTTCAAGTCCATGCAAAAGAAAGGAAGGAAACAAAAAGGAGCAAGTAAATACATTTAATGTGCTTCATACTAAGTGAATAAGGGAGCTGATAAAGTTACCCGCTGTTAAATTGCATGTCTTTACAGTTTTTTATAACAGCATTTTAGTGTATGGGCTTGTGTAAGCAAGAACAAGGATTAATGAACTTTCTGTAAAATCTGCTTGGCCCCGTTCCAGACATGTTGCAAATCCACATATATTTGTTTTGGCAAGAAAACTTCATATTCATGCTCCTTTTTCTTACATCTTTCATCGTACTCTCCCTCCCACTCCTCAGATTTCTAAGAGCGTAAGACAGCCAAGAACATCGTCACTGCGCCGCAGCAGCCACCTCGCCTTTGATTTTATCACGGGTGTTATGAAGCAACTGGGCTTCATTTTCTTCCCGCTTGTGCCAGCCTGGTCCAAAAGCAAATCAACGATTCCATTAGCATAAATGGGAAAAGAGTCAGGCTTGTCACACACTCCTAGAGCTCGTAATAAATATGTGGCTTGAACTCTTACATTTTTAGCGCTCTGAAGGTCTAGTTTTAGTTGGTTGCTAGTGTAATGCCAACTAATTCCAGTCTCGGTACTGATAGGCTATCAGTAAAAATGTCCCAAATAACACCCCTGCCTCGTCCTCCAGGCCTTTCGACAAACCACAATGACATAGGGTCACAACTGAAGAGCCATTTCTCACTCGTTTCCTTCTCTTTTGGTGGTACAGATATGCATGTGGGTGTGTGCATGTCATGGATTTTCCAGGGTGTCCATTATTTTAGCCTGATTTCTGTAGGAAGCGAGATTTTTCTGATCATGCAGAGGTATATGAGTGCATGTATGTTTATGTGTGTTCCTCAATCATTTTTTTAGTGATGATTTCAAACAAGTATACCAGGTGGAGAGAGGGCTCTGTTTTCATTATGTTGCATGAAAAAAGGCAGCTGAAGACCCCACGGAAGAGTCCTGAAAAACAAAAGACTATACTGTGACTATATACATTTAAAAGACCTAAAAATCCACATAAGAAGAAATGTTATAGGAGCCATCTCTTGTGATTGGAAAGAGCTTCAATCAGCGCTTGTAATCAGCCAAGAAACACAAACCCCTAGGAAGCCAGGCTTCATTATTTCTAGTGTTATTTCTTTGTGAGACAGAGCTATTTGTTAATGTCTCTAAATGTCAGATAAAAGATGCTCAGAAGAAGAGCTTCACAGTGAGGGGAAGACTCAGCAGGAATCCAGGAGGTGCTTCTCCATGCGCCGTGGATCTGAAAACGTATCTTTCAGAGTCTCAGGACTTCTCCTGGGCCAACTGGGATAAATCCGGTGCTCCCTGTGCTGTAGGCAGGTCTGTCTCGCCTTCTCACCCTTGCTCACCTTCAGGTGTTTTATGAAATATTTTCACTCTCCTTGCAGTTGACTAGGCTGGATTAAAGCTTAATACCTACACACCTCAGAAGAGTACAGCAGCCCTGAAAAGACTGAGAGAATTACTCAAGTTATTGCTGGGTCTTATGTGTTTATGGGAGCAGTTGGAGGTGGCGAGATTTCCAGTTCTCTCAGTGCTTTGCTATGATTTAGACAACATTAAGCACATCTATTTAGGCCTATACTTCATCTATTTGAAGAGCCTTTAGGCAGCTTTAGTGTTCTCCTGATAAAAAGTGAAGATGTGGGAAACGCAATGTCCTCTTCTAGGAGGATTTATTGTCTCAAACAATTATTTTCTATCAGCTTTGTCAAAACTTGGAGCCCAGGATTTTCTGCTGAGAAGAATAGCAGATATTCATGTGCTTGAAAGAAAATTCATGAATAATTTGTTGTAATTCGTGTGTTAGGAGCTATTCTGCTATTTGCTTTATGTGTTTCAGTACTGGCTTAATCATGGGAGAGTAGTTTAGCCACATGCATTTCAGTTTTAGGTGTATCAAGCAACAGAAAATGCAATTTATAATTTAGGGCAGATTTGGTTCTACAACTGCCAGCTTATAACAAACAGTATTTGTTACAGAGCGTGTTCTTTCTCTCTCTGTGGGAATGGTAAAATGAAATTTTAAGTAAATGAGATTGCCTCAGAGTAGTGTACATGCCTTTCTGAGGAGCCTTTTTAAATCGCATTTCACCTGTTTTCCAAGCTACACCAGGATTACTGAAAATTATGCATGTGTGAAATACCTTATAAAGATACTTGCAAAGCTGCAGTACTACATATGTAAGAAATGAAGTAGTAATCACTCTCTGTCTCTACTATATTTAATGGGCTACTATATATCATTTTAGTGTATTAGGGTATTTATCTAATACACACCTTTTCATCATTGTTTGCAAGACAAAGCTGGATTCTCATTTACAAAAAAAACCAAACCAAAACAAAACAAAAAAAAACCAGCCAGGGGTGGCTTCTGCTTGTCAGTACATGCAATAAACAGCTAAGACAATAATGAGAATTAACTCTATTCCTGAAAGAAATTGTTTAATTTTTAAGAACTTGACAGCATGGGAAACTAAAAATTACCAACCAAAAAAGTTTAATACCAAACAAAAATACATACTCATTTACTTATTTGGTTGAAGTTCACCATGCCCCGCCACAGGTATTCAAGGATTTGAAGGAAACAATGAAAAAGGAGACTGGATATATATATATATTAAAAAAAAAAAAAAAAAAAAAAAAAAAAAAGACAAAACCCAGCCAATTCCACTGCCTTTGACACTCTTGGTTACAACCTGTTCTTCATTGCCACCAGCACGAGTACGTGCCATTAGCACGGTGCCAAAGCACCATGGCTACCACAAGTGCAGCCCACCCATGACTGAGAAGGATGTAGGTTGATCGGGTAGGGAAGGATCTGGTGTACACGGAGGCTTTGGGGAAGCAAACCTGATTGAACCTGTTCAGTCTGTTCAAAGAGGTATGAGGAAGGTCTGCAGGACGCAGGACACCTCCAAAGGGCTTATTTTCAGCAGTTCATTCATAAATACCAACTCAAGATCAGCTCACAGATGCCCAGCAGGATTAAGACGTGTAATCGTGTCAACTCTGACAGCGTGCTGGCCTTTCTCTCTGTCATGGTGGTGAGAGTATGGTTTCAAAGCATCTTGGAAGAGACACGCTCTGAATCTCTGTTGGTGAAATGAGTTGCAATGTGCTCAGCCCTGCCCGTGTGGTTCAAACCATGTAAACAAGTTCTTGTAGGGAACTGCATGTTTTCAGGTGCTTCCTGACCAGAGAGATACAGAGCTTTGGCTGAAAAAGACGTTTAGCAGAGGCTCGAGGACTTATATATGTGGATGCTGTGTGAGACAGTTCAGCTGATCCTTGCTGTAATGATGAGAGATTTGGGGGAAAAAAAGGAAACAGAAACAGACAAATCCTCTGTGTTAAAAGAGCAGTGGAGTTAAGGTGAGATGTAAGAAGTCATGTCAGCAGCTTAAAATGAGGTCTACAGGAGGGCATAGTCTAAACCCAAATCGCTTATCCCAGATGTGCCGGTTTCACTACAGAACAAGCAGAGTTAAACACCAAAGGGTAGGGAACCTGAGGGAAGAATTAACTTCTTTATGCAGCAGGATACTACCAGAGTTCAGCTGTGCAATGGACTACATTTAATAAGCTCCGAAGTGTAAACCCAAGCGTCTCCCCATCGCTATAGAGAAATAACCCTTTTGAAATCTGGAGGAACAAGCTTTTTCTGGAAAGGTGAACCTAGCAAACAGACTGTTCGTACTGATATTCTATTACATGAATCACTGGAATATGCAGTCAATACTGCTGTCATGACTCATGTATAGCTGTATATGAATTAATGCAGATGAATCTTCCCCCAGCATGCTATATAATCGGCCAGATGTATTATGTTAGGACCTTTATTTGCCTTCAGAATGTTGTACTAAAACAATGGCAAGCTGCTCCAGAAAGGCCATTCTCATGCCTTGCACTGTTTATTATTTGCACAGTGTAACAAGAGTCCCTGCTGATATTTACAAGGAAATAGCACTCAAAATATTTAGTTTACTTAGGAAGAGGGCCTTTGATACTTCACTTTTAAAAAGTTACGCTCCCATAATATTTGTTCTGCACGTAAACTTTATGACTACCTTTGGGATTATGATTTTTAAAATGAGCTCAAAAAGAAAAAAGAAAAAAAAGATGATAAACGGATCAGTGTTACAAACCTTGAGACTACCTCCTCAGTAGACAACACCATAGCCTACCTGGGTCACAGCTGTGCTGGCCATGAACTCTCTTCTTACTCTACTCATAAACCTTTCTTTTACATGGCTATGGATCAAACTCCCGGCAATGCTTTGGCCATTTGTCTTCTCATACTACTCATATCCTGCTTCATCTTCTACAATTTTGCCCTGAATCAAGAGACAAAAGAACACAGACTTAGTCAAAGGCTTTGGAAAATGATAGAGGGGAAAATACAGAGGTTTTGTAATGGCTGGGAGCCACCACAGGCCACCAGATAAGATCAAGTGCTCAAAAATTGACTCGTCCATCTAGCGGAATATTAAAAAGATTATACCAAATTCTGAAGGTGGGAAGATGATGTTCCATCAGAAGTACAATTTGAGAGGAAAATGAGGTCAAAAGGTTTGACAGCTCATTAAAGAAACTATGTTAAAAGCAGAAACATAAAGTTTGCAATGCAGAGGAGGGTCTGCAGTAAGACAGCCACGTGGCTGGAGCTGTGAGTTCCTCAGAGACTTCAAACTCAAAAAGCATGCATAAACCAAAATCTATGGACAAGTGCAGAAGAATAGTACTAATATGTTGATAAGATTTAAAAAGCCACAGCACAAAAAGAAATGTAATTAGTAAGGTACGTCTAGAATAACAAGAAGTTTCCTGTATAAACATAAAATGTTAAAGGAAAATCAAGAAGAGCATTGGTCCACGACTCAATGGAAAGAAAGCTATTGACTAGTGAAAGCCAACTCTGCAATGCCTATTTCGCTCTTTCTTCGCTAGAAGGGTCAACAGTGATAGCAAAGTGGCAAAGAGCTGAAAATTCCAGCTAGATGACAGAAGAAAGAGATTACGCTGTGCTTAGGTGAGTTAAATGACCTGAGATCAGTGAGGAATGAGAGAATTCACCTCACATTGTGCAGGAGATAGCTGAAGCATTTCCACAGCCATAAATAACTATATTTAAGAACTGTGTGGAAGAGGTAAAGTTTCGAACGACTGGAAAGGCAAGAATAACAGCTATCTTAAAAAGTAAGAAGAAAGATGAGATGCAGAATTATGTCCCAATCCATTTAAGTACAATTCTCAAACAGAGGGAGCAAATAGAAGATAAGAAAGAAATGGGTTATAGGCACATGGATTAATCAAGAACAAATCATTTCAAACCAACTTCATTTCCTCTTATGACAGGATAAAAGGGATTGGGAATCACAGAGGCTATACAACTTGACATGGGTGAAGTTTTTAGTATGGTAAATGTTAGAGAAGATTTTCAAAAACATACTAGGAAAATGTAGCCTAGGTTAAACTAATATAAGGTAAAGTTCTGCAGAACTATCATTTTCAGTCTCTCAGTTGATCTACATTTACTGCAGATATACAGGGGGTCTCTCCTGGCAAAAGTCCTGTTCCAGAATTTCGTTAAATGGTGTAGATGCCGGAATAGGCACTACGCTTATGAAAGCTGACAATCTGACAAAGCCGAAAAGGGCTGCAAGCACATTAGAGGACAGGCTTAGAAATCAAAATGATCTTGACGAATTGAAGCTACAGTTTGAAAAAATATGGTGCTATTCAACAGGGACAAGTGCACGATAGAGCTCTGAGTCAGAAAAAAACACAGAAGTCGAGGATGGAGCAGTTGGCATGGGAGCAGTCCAATTAAAGGACTGGGTGTAACAGGATGCATTTACCTCAGTATTTCAGTTCCGATCAGATGTAGAAGCAGATCACCACTTACCGAGCTTTGCTTTACACCACAGAGAGCTCTTGAAGCACATGAAACTAGGTTCCTTTCCACGAAAGCTGAGCCAGAAGACGTGCTTTAGGTGCACCCTGATGCACTGCAGCTGCTAATGGGCGCTCAGGCTGTGGTACCAGACCAAAGTTAGCCCAAGGTGGAAAGCTCTGACACGTGGATAGTGTGAACACCATGTGCTCAGCATCAGCTGTTTCACTCCACATCTTGGTTCCTGTTGCCACACATTACTTGTTAAAGAACTCATAGCCTCAATGCATCACAAGGTGAATCAGCTGTGAATAAGACAAATGTGACAGTGGGATGATGTGTTGTCTGCGAGGCAAGCGAAGCAATCCTTTTCTATCTGGTAAGATCTCAGCAAGAGTACTGCGTTCAGTTTTAGCACCATATTTAATTAACAGTTGGAGCAATTTAGCCTAGAAAGATCAGAAGAAAGCCATGAGAAAAATCATCACTCTCAGAAGCATGAGTTGCAGGGAATGATCTAGGGGTGTTTTATCTAGAGAAGAAAAGGGTAAAATGGTAACAGCTTTCATGTCCAACAAAGGCTGCTGCAAAGAGAAGGGGGATAAATTGACACCTGTGTCTACTGCGGAGGAGGCGATATAGATTAGACATAGGAAAATCTGCCTAAAGGTATGGGAGAAAGCAGTAAGCGAGGAAGACTTCAGGATCCACGGCACAGGAAGGTTTTACAAACAGGTTAGACAAGCATCTTGGTTTAGACATAGTTCATCCTGCCTTAGGGAGGGAGATGGACTAGATAATGTCATGAGAACACTACCAGAGTTATTTGTTTTGCTTCTTTTTCAAATGTAAATGGTAAAATTACTATTTCCTTCTCCTTTCATCTTGCCTTTCTACCTTTTGAATCATTCCACTGATCTCCCATCTGCCATTTCACGTTGCATCTTTCTGATCTTTCCATTATCCATCCCAGTCTACGTCTCAGTCCCATCTTTGCCTTTCCACTTTCGGCACTGTACTTCATCTGCGGCATTGCTTCTGCTAGAAAATCCTTCCTTTTTCCCATGTGCAAGGCAATGTGCCTGTCTTCATTCAAATTCCTACATAACCAAAGTATTTACATATAATTGCTGAACAAAACATTGTACCTTCATTCAGCTCCCCTGCTGTTTATGTAGTGGGTAGAAACAACAGTCTTGCACAGTTACCTTCTTTTCTTCTTTCAGTGCCACCCTTTATCATTACTGACGAAGAGGTAATCAGCTCAAAGATTACCAGCATTTTCCTTAAAATAGGATAATTCACTGTATAAGAATACAGCAAGCAACAATGCAGAAGAGAAACAACACGGTTAAACATTACAGAAGCTTACATGGATTATCTTTCAAATAACAAAAGGCATCACTAGTGCTTTAATATTAAGAGGGATGGATATGAGCAAAAATATTATGTATGGATACAAATCTCTATGGCTTTTTCTCAGATAGTATATGGCTACATATATAAAACAAGAGGTAATGAGTACCGCATGTTTGTTTGCTGGTATTTCTGCTTTCTGGCACTTTGAGAGCGCCCAGCGTAACCCACGGGCACAGAGCAGACCCCCACTGCCATCGGTTGCTTCCTGAGACCCCCTGGACACCAGACTGGCCCTGTGTTCCCTGTGATGTACTTCTGCTTCACATCCTTCGCACTGATGTACGACAATAAAACACCTTGTCCTATAGAAAATGAGTATCTTCTCGCATTGCAGCTATCACTGTCGCGGACTCTGGGAGGCCGTTTTCCTTATTTTGACTTTACACCCACCTGGTTGCCATCAGAGGCTGCATTTTGTTCAAATACACACAGCAAAGCCAGAATTTATCTATGCACGGTCTATGTGCCCATAACCTATTGCCTGAATTAACCTCCAGAAGTTCACTGCAAAGCCAACAACCTTCTCGTAGTGCAACAACAGCCAGCTGGCACAAAGGCATGCTGGAAGGAAGGAAAAAAGGATTCAATGGAAAAAATGTATTTAATTTCCCTCTTTGTTAGAAGGAGGCATGGTCCAGAAGGCCTGGGATTTAAATGCAAACTTGCCCTGTTTTATATGTGATTTTCAGAGGTAGCAGATGCACTATTAATTTAATATCAGTTTTTCAATACACTGAATTTGTTAAAAAATTCACTGGTGACCAGTTTATTTCTGATATATAACTTGAAACATTATAACAGCTATGGGCATCCCTATTAAGTAATTCTTAAAAAGAAAAGGTAAATTCTGCTTACTTTATTCAAGCAAATTCTCATGGTATTAAGATAAATTAGACCACCAGCATTAAAGGCAGCATTAATGCTCTTCAGCTTTCTATGCAATAATATTCACTGTCTTTTACAAGTCCCTTTACATCTTAGATAGTGCTCCAAGAAACTGTAATTTGAAAAAAAAAGAATGTTCCTTACATTAATTTTCCTTTTCATCTCCCTCTTTATCTCTTTTCTGGCAAGGCGAGTTCAGTGTTCACTAGCAAATGAGATGTTCAGCATTAGTGAACAACGGAAGCACTTATTTCTTGCTGGTGAATCCATTTCTTTCATAAGCTCAAACAAAACATAACTTTAACCAATCTAACAAATACATTACCTGATAACATCCATTTGAGGTTTGTTTTTTTTTCAGAGAGGAGAATGATTTTCATAGTTCACTCAGCAATAACTTAATGATTTCTCGAGGGCAAAACCAGAAGTTTTCAACTGGACATGTATGTTACAAATAAGTTTTACTTTTCATTTTAGATACAAGCTACTTTGTTAAAAGGAAAAATTAAGAAAGGAAAGTTGAGTCTTACTGGGTACTGAGTTGGACCATTTGTTAATGTTATATATGCAATTCTTATGTTCTTTTTGAAATGCAGACTATCCCCAAAAAGGAATTTTATAGCTTTAGTCACATTAGAGCCTTGTGGGACATTAATAAAACCCTCAGAGAATGATTTTTAAATATGTCAAAGGACTTTGCATTTGTATGCATGTGTCAGAGCGCACAAATATGCAAGACACATTCAGATGGGTCCCTTTGAGAATCTATTTTCATGCTCAGTGTGTTACTTGACGAAGTACACAGAGCCCAGTTGGGCAGCTGGGACTGCAGCTTCAGGAGAGCTGGAATTAACACCCTGCTGGGCTGCAAAGCCTCCCGTGGGACCTGCACGAGCCACACAGGCCACGAGCACACAGACCCTCGGGCCCTTCTCTGCCTGACTCATTGCCTTCGCCTAATGACCTGAAGCAAACTCCCTTGGCAGGTCTCTAAGTCCCAGGTCTCACATAGCTCATTGCAAGAATCATAGAATGGTTTGGGTTGGAAGGGACCTTCAAGATCATCTAGTTCCAAGCCCCCCGCCATGGGCAGGGACATCTCCCACTAGACCAGGCTGCTCAAAGCCCCATCCAGCCTGGCCTTGAACACTTCCAGGGATGGGGCATCCACAACTTTGGGCAATCTGTTCCAGTACCTCACCACCCTCACAGTGAAGAATTTCTTCCTAACATCTCATCTAAATCTACCCTCTTTCAGTTTAAAACCATTACCCCTCGTCCTATTGCTCCACTCCCTGATAAAGAGTCCCTCCCCATCTCTCCTATAAGCTTCCTTTAGATACTGGAAGGCCGCTATAAGGTCTCCCTGGGGCCTTCTCTTCTCCAGGCTGAACAACCCCAACTCTCCCAGCCTGTCTTCATAGCATAGGTGCTCCAGCCCTTGGATCATCCTTGTGGCCCTCCTCTGGACCCGTTCCAACAGGTCCATGTCTTTCCTGTGCTCCCAACTAGAACAGCACTGCGCAGGCACTGGTGCCAACTGGGGGCTAGCTAGCTACATACAGAGCTAGTTCAAGCCAAGAATCTTCCCATACACTTCTCAGAATAAGCGTTTCTCTGCCTATCTTGCTAGTGAAGCTTATACCCTACAGCACAGGCCAAAAAAATTTGTGCATCCCTGAGCCATGGCCCTTAACGCCAGGTCACGGCAGGGTAGGGGGAAGTTCAGGCTTGATTTTTTTATTCACCAAACAATCGCAAGTTTTGAGCCAAACGATTTAAAATTATGCTAGAGTTTTAAAAAGCAAAAACTGTTCTGGCTGTCTATAAAATATAGAATAAAGCGAAGAGTATAATCTCAGTCATTTTAAAAGGCAGTTTCATACTGAGCGGTGCTTCACAGAAGAATGTAAGCACAGGGTTAATACACAGGAATAGCAAAGCAATTGTTTTGAATCTAGCTAACCATTCCATGCATTTCTTTCCTGCAAATTGGAAAATTGGTTATTCCCACAGCTTTATTTAAGACAGTCACCTGTGAGGCAGGGAAAGGCTTGAATCAGGTATCCGGCGAATTAAATGACTGATCTAAGTACTAAATTACTGTCCGGTCCAACAGAAGGGTCTCTCAAGATCTCCTGTTGGCGGTCTCCCTTCAAGCCTTAGGTTTTCTGGTCTGAGTTCACCTTTTGCAGAGAGAGAACAACAGCATGTGGGCCTACTGGGAGACCTTTGGAGCAGACCCTTTTGATTCTGTATTTGTATCATGGGTCTCACTCTGCAAGTACAGAGCGTACGTACTGCTATGGCATGGATAATACATTAAAGACTTTGAAGCTTCCAGGTACAGTGATAAAGGAGGACAGATAAAAACCTCAAAGAGAATTTCATTATGAGTAATATATAAATATCAGAAATAAATGTTCAACATGAAATATTTCAATTCTGCTGTTCAAATGCTTCACAGGACATTCTTCAGGAAATTGAAGAACAATAATAAAACAAACTGGCACTGACTACTCGTACTAAGGAAGTACTGTGGACAACAGATAGATTTGTAGCTATCTTTTATAATATCTCTTCTTCCAGTATCTTACAAAAGACCTCCCAGGTTCTAATCTGATTAGAAACACACGCCTCTTCAATGTTTTTCTATAGCATAAGAAAGCAGAAATTACTCTGAAATGCGTGCAAGCCTTGCTCTCTGTGCTCCTGTATCCTTTCCTCCTGCTTTCCTTTTGAGAGCGGAAAACTGCAACAATTCAGCTGAATGTTAATATCCATAAAATGGATGGAAAAGAGGGTGCTGTAAGAGATGGAGCAGTGAATATCCAGAACTGTTTTTTAAAAACTGTACAGAAATCTTCTGAGAGTGTGTATTCAGAATAGTGTGCAGGAAGCATATTAAGTGGCAAGAAAACTCTCAGATATTTGTTTTGTATAGCCAGAGTGGATGCTAACCTTCCATTGTCAAAAGACTGATGTTTTGCTTAGTTTGTTCCTATTTTATTTTTTTTTTAACAGATGAATAAAAATTCTTCCAACATAATGGCTTTGGCTCCTAACACTTCTAACAAAAGAGAGACAGTGTGCATATTTGGAACTGGAGATTTTGGAAGAGCTCTGGGGCATAAATTGATTCAGTCTGGCTACCCCGTGGTGTTTGGAAGCCGGAGCACACAGACATCCAGCCTAATTCCCAAGGAGGCAGAGGTGTTGAGCCATGCAGAGGCAGCGCAGAAAGCTGCCATCATCATCATAGCAATCCAGAGGCAGCATTACAACTTCCTGATACCACTAGCAGAAATCCTCCGTGGAAAAGTCTTGGTGGACATCAGCAACAACTTAAAAATAAACCAGTATCCCGAGTCCAACGCAGAGTATCTTGCTCAGCTGGTGCCCGGTGCGAAGGTTGTGAAAGCCTTTAACACCGTGTCAGCCTGGGCCTTGCAGTCGGGCACCCTGGATGCGAGCCGGCAGGTAAGACTGAGCAACGGGGGATTCCTACATCACAGAGTTATATATCCTATGGCTTCTTAACAGCTAGACAAAACACACAGGGGACATATGAATCAGAGAGGGCTGAGATGGAATTTTCACTATAATTGTCCATTTCAAATTAAATGTGAGCTAAAATTTACTATTGGTTTGTAATATGGCATGACAAGGAATATCAGTAGCTTGCCTCTGAACTTGGCAAGGTGTTCAGAGACACTAGAGAAGCAAGGAAAGAAAGACAGCAGAGACAGAAAAAGAGAGAGCAAATCACGAGGAAATGAGGGCTGCATCAGTCATTCACCAGGACTGAAAAGTTAAACAGAAAGGAGATAGGAGGAATATATCAAAGCAAGAATAAAATGAAGAGAGCAAAAAGAGGGAGGCAAGGGGGCAATAGATGGGGCAATAGAATGAGTATGGGCAACAGAAATGAGCTGGAAGGTGAACAAATTAATAAATCAGAATCCATCACCACAGAAGTTTAACACAACAACAGTGTGTGAAAACCATTTTAACCCCCTCCTTAACCACGGGCCAGCGAGCACAGAGCTGGTCATAGGAAGCCACACAACAGCTTACTTGAAGACAAATCATTTATTATTACCCTGTTTTCTGCCGCTCTGAGGGATAGTGCTCTTGTACAACACACGGTTTCAGCCAGCTACTCAAACCATTGCTACCTTTGCTTTCTGCTGCCAGATAAATGGTTTTGGATAAATTAAAGACCCAAGAACTTCCAAGCCTAGGCTCTACAAGCCTTCAGCACATCAACAAGAGCAGAAATTGCCCCTTTTCTCCCAGTTCCAAAAGGAGTATTGTCTTGCATACTTACAGAAAAGGTGGTTTCTTCACTATTTTACTAGACTTGGAAAGAAATAATATTTACTTTTGTGATAGGGCAATCACGTTTTAAAAATCTCTGTCCCCAGTTCTCTGGAGTCCTTTCGGACCAATGTAGCAGCAACTGAAAAATTTTCTGTTATTTATTTCTACAAAATCTTGTTCTTACAAACTGCTTGCAGGTCTTCCAAAGAATACGCCAAGTCGTCTAGGCAAAGACTTGTACTAAGCGCGTTATACATTGCTCTTTTCAGATACAAAATTTTACCACCTGAAACAATCTCCTTCCCCAAAAGAAAGACTCATATTCTTAGTTCTTGGACCTTTTCACCAAGAAAGTACCAAGAGGCTACTTTTTGCCTATAAATGAAGGCCAGCAGGGAAGACAAGTAGCCTAGGAAGCTTGTGCTCATCGTCCATACCCAGGCAGGACGGCAGTAGAGGATGTCACAAAAGTCTGTCTAAATAACAGTTCTGTTTGTGTTTGGTTGCAGGTGTTTGTCTGTGGAGATGACATGGAAGCTAAACAAATGGTGATGGATATTGTTCGTGCACTGGGTCTCACTCCGTTAGATCAGGGATCTCTCTTGGCTGCTCAGGAAATAGAAAACTACCCTCTGCAGCTCTTTCCAATGTGGAAGTTTCCCATCCTTTTGTCCCTTGGCCTAATCGCATTCTTCTTCTTCTACTGTTTGATTCGTGATGTAATTTACCCTTATGTTTACGAAAACAAAGACTACTCATTTTTTATTGCAATTTCCATTACAAATCGTATCTGCCCTATATTGGCACTCATCCTTCTCGCCCTGGTGTATCTTCCTGGTGTACTTGCTGCAATTATTCAGTTATACAGAGGTACCAAATACCGCCGTTTCCCAGACTGGCTGGACAAATGGATGCTGTGTAGGAAACAACTCGGACTGGTAGCCTTGGCATTTGCTTCTCTGCACGTTTTGTACACTCTTGTTATCCCAATTCGATCCTTTGTAAGATGGAGAATCAGCAGTCAAACCGTCTCCCAGGTAAGTTTTGCTCCCTGCTCTATGTCTTCCTTTCTTCTGGCTCTGTTACAAATACTACCTTCTATCTTGAGCTTCAAAAATTCACGTGGACAGTCTAAAGTTCTTTACAATATGATTATTTTTCTTGTTTTCTGTGATCCTTTTAACCATTGGGATATCCAAAGTTTGTTGATATTATGTTGAGTTGACGGGATTTCTAGCCTCAATCTTCCTCCTAGATAGTTTACATATTAATAAAATAAGCAGGAAAAATGTAAACTTTTAAGAGTAATTTAAAGAAACATATTTTCCTATTTCTTCATATACCTTTAAGAATGGCACATATTTGATGTTTAAAATGGCACATATTTTGACTTTCTGACCTTATTTAACAACAAAGGATCACATACCTCTCCACAACGGTAGGTCTACAGCAGTATAAAACATGCACCACAATTACAGGTACATGGAACCTGTATGTAATATAACGCCTCTTCTTCTTTTTGAGTAGGCATTCAAAGTAAACCTCCAATAATTTTCAGAGAGTGAATGTATAACATTTATCTCCTAGTTACCTTAAAGCATATTCTTTCTCCATATTGATCCTAAAACTGTTATCACTAAGATACACCCTGCCTTTTTTTCAGGCACTGAACAATAAAACAGAACCACTCGACACCACTAATGCCTGGCTTAGTGACTCTTATTTGGCTTTGGGGATTTTAGGATTTTTTTTATTTGTTCTTCTGGGAATAACTTCCTTGCCTTCAGTCAGCAACAATGTCAACTGGAGAGAATTTCGATTTGTGCAGGTAAGAAAAAGACTTATTCTAAAAAACCTTCTTCCCTTATAAATTATGACCACAGGCAGGTTTACTAGAGACTTAAGGCTTTCCTCCATTAGTATCTCCAAACGTGAATGTGTGTACTATCCGCCATCACACAGTGTAAAAAAAAAAATGTGTGTTCATCAGGGTGCCCGACTGCTCACCTGTAAAAAAACACAAATTCTCTGATAGCTGCTTATGGTACAACTGGGATTACTGCATTAACAAGAGAAAATTGGGAAGACGTGTGCTCCTAAATGACAAACAGAAAATTAACACTGTGGAATTACCAAATTCCACACTTACACTAAGTCACAAAATATTTTAGCCATTTATTGGGCTAATTTTGTTGGTTCACATGATAATTCCGTTAAAATGGGTCAGAAAATTGACTTTATAACTCAGATGCTCTCAGTGCCCAGCATCTAAAAAGAATCTGCAATTTCTGCAGACTCTAAGAACTGCTGTGCCTATAAACAGGCTGCCCTTGGTAACACTACAATCTCAGCCCCCCGTTCGAAGGAAGCTTGGTGTAAGCTGCCGTGCCTCTGCAGGAGCTGGGCCGGCAGGGGAGGGCAGGCAAGGGAAGGGGAAATTACTATCAATGAATGTTTTATCAAGGCCAAAAACTTGCACAGTATGGTAGTTCTGGATGGATTAGCACTACAGCATATAAAAGCTTGGATCTCTCCACTGAATTTCAGCATTTTCTCTGCATTTTCACAAATACGACAACCACTAGGCAGTATGTGTGAGCTAGCAAAAACTATCAGGATTGATGTTGGAGAAAAAAAAACAAAGAAGTGTGTTTCACCTAGATCCATTTGAATTAATCTTTATTTAAAAACAATAAGACCCTTTATATTATATAAAATAATTTCATTTCAGAAGTCCTCAATTAGTCCCAAAGTTTGCACATTCCACAAAGCTTAACATGTCCTGTAAATTGAATTTGTTCTGGTTTAATTTACTGTTTTAACCTCCACTTCTTTCTTTCTTTCCTTTGTTCTCCCCTAGTCCAAACTGGGATATCTGACCCTTGTTTTGTGCACTGCACACACGATGGTTTATGGTGGAAAGTGGTTCCTGAGCCCGTCATCGTACAGATGGTATCTTCCAAACGCCTATATGCTCTCCCTCATCATTCCGTGCACTGTACTGGTTATCAAATTTGTGCTGATATTTCCTTGTCTAGACAAACCTCTCACACGAATTCGACAAGGCTGGGAGAGGAACCCCCAATACTCAGAACAGTCAAATTACATTATCAACAAGTCTGCTGTATAAGTAGACTAACCTGTTTGTATTATCAAAAATAAGAAAAAAATTATTATGAAGGCATATCAAAATAAAGTCCTGAGGCTCCTTTATCTGGAGAGTGAGAGAAAAAGTGAAAAACTTGGCCAGGCCCTGAGTAAAATAAAGCCACCCCAATGACAAGCTTAAAATAAAAATGAAGTGAGGCCGGTGAGCTCCTGCACCCCAGGCATGCTTTCACACATTGCTCAGTAAATTCCCCCTTGCCCATTCACTCTCCATTCCTAAGAAGGGTACGGGAGAAGTAAGTGGTGCTCCATGTCTCTCCTCAGTCGTTCCAAACCTCCTCCAGGGCTGGGCAGAACCAGAGTAACCTTTGGCGTTAGATGGCACCTGCTCCTCTTCCTTGTCCTGCCCATTGGGACTCAGGTCTACACGCACCCACACGGATCCACACCCACACGTGCACGAACACACACCCTGCTTCCATCCCCAAAAGCCACCAGCACCCATAGAACGGGTGCAGGATGGATGCTGCTTGAGGAAGAGCTCTCTTCCTCTCAGCATTAGTTTATCCTCTGATCTGAAAGTGACCTATGTTCATACCTTAGCCATAGTTGAGCAAGATTTGTTTGGTGTCTGCACAGGAACTCTAACGTTCAAAGTGTATGGGCCAAGGATTACTGAATCCTTGCTTGTACTGCTCTACCAGAAACCCAGGTGGCAAGCCGATGGAGGGAGGAGAGACCAAAATGCCAGAAAGATGTGAGATGTGCTCGCAAGCCTAAGCTTCGTTACAAGTACAGACAAAAAATGGTCAGTGATTTTTTTGTGGAAGCAGTGGGTTGTAAGGAAAGAAACTGAAGGAAAATCCTACTATATCAAAGGGTTGTATTATATGTCATGGCTGTATCTCATGAAGAGAATATTGTTGATTTTTCAAAAAATAAATCTTCGGATGCAATATTACAGATATTCTATGAAAATATACATATTTTAACCACAATAAAGAAATTTTTTTACATTGTTGAGCTTTGTTATCATTTCTGGAATGTCTTTTGATATGACGCAGCTGCTGGCATGTTCAGTTGCACGAAGGTGGTGGAAGGTCTCGGGGCAAGGAATAAAATGGGATCTTGTCCTCAGCCAGCTGCATGAGCTCACCTTCCCCCATCTTTGTTCGCTCCTCGGATGCTCACATAAGCAGATCTTTGCTTTGTCATCAAAATGAGCTGTGGAAAACCAGGATCCAGATGGGACGATGACCTCGTGTTAAACTGGAAACAGAGGATCTGGCAGCCTCCTTCACATTGGAGAATAAAGAATAGGCAAAATATGTTTTTATCGGAAGAGAATTGTTTCCTATCTTTTGTCTCTTTGTTGTTCTCCCTGTCCATACAGAGGATAAATACTCCCAAATATGAAAGCATGAGCATGCTATACAGTATAGCTAGCTGTACTTTCAAGGAAGCACTATCAAGCAGATTTTTTTAAAAATTAACTATCTGAATGATACTTCTCAAAACATTTCTTAACAACGGAGTCTTTTTTAGTTCTGGACATACATTCCCTCTTCACATCATCCTCTGGCCGAGAAGGAACCTGCTCTTAATGACCCAAAAAATGGTAAAGGAGCCTGGTGTATCAGTAATTGGTGGAGCCAGATTTCTCAGAAATAATTCTAGCACCGAATACTCTTACTCACCAGCACTGGTGCATACATCGTACTTGGCATGTCATAAACTGATATACATATGCTTATATAGGCCTAAACAGAAGTTTTCCTTGACCTGGCACTCCATTTCAAGCTTCCATCAAAGATTTTTCATGTTGATCTTATGGAATTATTTACACAAAAGGGCTCCAAGGGCCTAAGTGACGAGACTGTTGTGAGGATGCCTATAACACCTCTTTACAGCTCCCTGAAGAAAAGCAGAAAGGTAGGTGCAGCAGCAAGAGAGAATGAGAACAAGACAGAAAGAGAGAGGGGGGGTGTTTGTGTATGTACCGAGGTAGAAGAGAAAGGGACAGACAGAGCAGAAGTAGCAGTAGCCTGAGTGAATATCCTCTAGATTTACCATTTTGGGGCCAAATTCTGGCCTCAGTGACAGAGTTACTCCAGATTTATGCTGTTACAAATAGTAACAGTTCCAAGACGCAGATACAGATCGTGAGGGTTTTAGTACTTTTTAAAGGATTTATTTTCAGGATTTCTGCCTATCCAGATACAGATCTAAAAAACCGCCCTTCCTCTCTCTCACAGCTGAACCTATGGGTTGGAGTTTCAACTGCAACAGTCATGGCGAGTATCACCCATTTAAAAGCTATGCTTTATGAAATAAAAACATTGCAAATGCTCTGCCTCCTTTCCTCGCAGCCAACAGGCTCCTGCGTGTTTCTGAGTGCCCTCTGTCAAAGAGGAGGACGGGCCAGACCAGCTCTTCTTTACCCTCACTGAGAATTAGTGCAAAGTAACCGACTGAACACCATCTGTACATTCGCTCACTACTAAGCCACAGTCTCAAACGCAAGCGGGGCTGTCGCTCCTGCAGGAAAGATAAAAGATCTTCAAGAACTCATACCACGTTGCTTTGTTACGCTAACGCGCAACCCCCCCCCCCACCCCGGACTCGCTGAGAATGCCAAGCGGCTAGGTGCGATTTGCAATTCGCTCTTTACTCCCGGAACAAAGTGCCAATATCTGCCGTGTACAAACCGAGGAGACAATGCTGTTTGCGTGCACGGAGAGCGTGCGGCAGCTCTCAGGAGCGGATCCAAAGCCCTCGCATCTGAAGTCAGCGGCAGGCTCTGTGTTGACTTCAGTAGATAATAATAGGTCAGATCTCCAGCAGCACTTGTTTTTCCAGTCTAAGTGAGGGATTTCATACCCTGTTATTCTTGGGCAGCCGGGGAGTATTTGCTTCACAAATTTACATATCTATTTCTTGAACACTGCAGCAAAAACAAGTTTCTTCAGTAATCTAACATGATAGTTAAAAGCGTTCAATGGCAATATCTTGAAAACAATAGCCAGAGCTATGAAAACTGTTGGTAGATTGTATACGCTTCTCATGGCTGAGCTCTTTGCATTTTAATATTTTTTTAATGCACTGACAAAAGCTGGTCAGAGGGGATGTCAGAAGGATCATGAAATGAATTTTGTAAAGGGTGTTTTCCATAGGGTTCCCAGAAGCCAAGAAGAGCCTCTATGTGCATATGTACATATCCTAAGACTTCCTGCAGGAATAAAGTGTTGATTCTCAACTCTACGTCTAAATCAGAGTCAACACTTGTAAAATACAAATTACAGCTTTTACATAAATGGTCACATGGACATTGTCCCGATAACAACTAAGGTGGGATTTCATTGCATATGAAAGATTTATTCTGATGGAAAGCACTACAGCATAGTGTGATTTTTAGACCTCTACATCTTGCACAATGTGGCTAATTTAACTTCCTTTTTCCTTTTTGTTATACCTGGGGAATATCCATTTCAACCAAAAAAATGCACTTGCTTCTGAAAAGAAAGTATTTTAATTAGTTAGATTTAATTAGGTCTTGAGATAGCAATGGGATGTCAGATACGCACTGGCCCCAGGGCATGCAGGTGACACCACGGATACTGCTGGATCTTGAACCACAGAGATCTGAGCAATTGCCTTCAGTTCCACCACCCTGCACTGCACGTCCTGAGATCTGCAACTTATTATTGCTCTGCAGGATGACCTTCTGTCAGCCTTCTCTGCCTTAGCGAACAGTCACCTCTCATTCCAGGACATGACTGTTGATGACCCAGTCTAGAAAGCCCCCTTTTTCCAGCATACCAGGCTTTGCTCTTGTTACCTCCTACCAGTCACAAGATTTTAGAAGAGCATCTCCTGTTTCAAACAGTGGTGAGCCTTTCTGATTCACTAGTCCAAATAATGAACTGGTGAATAGTATAGACACTCACAAGAACTATGTAACCTATGTTCATCTGCTCTTCCATACTATGATTATCTTATTTAATAAATCTTTGGTGTTCCCATAATAGCCTAAACACAGCTTCTCTTCCATACACTATGGAACCTTTTCTCTCCTACAGAAACTCTTTTTTTCCTCTGTATTATACATGCTTCTGTTGTGGATCTCCATTTATATCTCTAATTCCTGACATTAACATAAATGATTTGCTCCCTGGAGGAAGCTGACATTCATCAAGATATTTTTATATAGATACATATATCACCGTGATAAGAAACACTGCACATCTCTCATTGTTGCACATGGCCTTAATTTAATGTTCTTGAATCTGGGAATCCAGAACTGACATAAATACTGCTGTGACAAGAATAGACCCCTGACATATTATTTTAAGGAATCTCAGTGCTACAAAATAATGCACTGCAGAACCTTGACAGGACGTGCACAGACCTCAGAGAATTGCACGAAACTTAGCTAATATCTCCAGATTCTGCAAATCAGAAGCGGGGATTTTTTGTTTATATGGCTTCACACACATATCCTTTATTGCTGTCTCTCTTTTTGCTTCCACATCCAGATTTGCTTATTATTTGAGATTCATTCAAATACAGCCCCTTCACTGTGCTTGCTTCTCTTCACACTTGCTCAGATTTAATCTAGAAAAAGCTTAACTGCAATCAGTAGACTCAAGCTATTAAACATCAGTGCAGAGGCCTTTCCTAGTTTATTACCCATGATTTTCTTTCCACAGTTTTACGGAAGATGAGAAAGTGTAGTGTCTATAAATCTCTCTTTAGAGACTTCAGAAAATAGAAAATTGAAAAAAGAAGAGTGTAAGTTATTGTAATATGCTTATCATTGCAGGACACAAGTGGTTGAACACTGCTAGACCATAACACAATGCCCCAAACCAGGCATGTCTGGAACAGATTATCTATGACTGAGTGCTGGCGTAGAGGGAGGGAGGTATTTTCAAAGAATCATTCTGGAGAAAAGTATATGGAACAAAAGTAAAAAATTGATTAGAATGTGAGAGAGAGAAGGAAAGAAGGAAAAAGACAAATCTCCCTTTCTTCTTTCCTACCGGCTCCATGACAGAAAACGTCACACGTTTTTGGTTGCCTGGTACCAAGTATTTCAGTACCATATAAATAACTAAATGAAGAGTTTAATCTTGGCACCCCTGGAGTCCAACCAAGGCTTTAGGATCCCACCATAGCCTTCTTGCCCTAGTCCAGATTGGTACAAATCAGCCTATTTTCTTATCCTTTACAACAACCTTTCCAAAGGTAGCTGCCACTCCACTCCACACCACTCACTGCAGAGCAGCAGCAGTAGCAAACCCAGCTGTGCATCAGGCACAGGACTTAACATGGATCAGTACTGAATACAGCTGGAAAAAAATGTTTCCCTGACAGGAAAAGAACCGGGAGAGATGCCAGTGTCCAACTGGCCGGATATAGGACAGAGACTGTTTAACGGACTGTTCTGTTTCAATGCGAGATGCCATCATCTTCATTTTATAGTTAAAGAACCAAAGCAAAATCAAACACAGGATCTCACCGAAGAAAGGGTAAAACATTAACGTGGCATGAAAAATTGAAATAAATAAAACCCTGCAATATTTGATGAAGAAGATAGCTGAGAGCTGGGCATGGTCAGCAGGACATGAGGAGGTGGCCGGAGGGGTAGTCCCTGGAAGGAAGGAAGGGATGGGGCAGCTTCCCCCTCCCTGCTCGGCTAACGACGAACCAGAGCTTTGGGAGCCCCAGGACAGGACAGACGCGGTGTCCCCATCCCTCAGAACCAGCCCGGGCAATCAAAGGGGATGGGTGCGGAAGTAATTGCAGGGAATTATGTTAAATACATACAGGATTATGGTTTGTTTGTTTTGCTTGTAGCTTCTGTTTTCCAATCCCGTAAGTAAAGACTGGAAACCAAATCCCATCTTTAATTGGATTGGTCTAAAGGTCAAACCTCAAGTCACACTGCAGAAACTCCAGTCTTGTTTTACTGTGAAGCCTGCCTAGTGTTGTTGAGAGAAATAAATCCAACAAGCTGAGACACTCAGTCTTGCCAGGACCTGAGGGATACCTCCTGTCCAGTTACAGAAGTCAGAAAGGGATGAAGGGGCTTGTGCAGCTACATGCTGGCTTTTGGGACACTACTGAATAGCCAAGCATTACTGAATACCTTGAATCACTGAATACCTTCTAGCACGTCTTCTTCAAACAAACAGACAAACATCCAAGTTTCCTGTCAAAGCCTAGCCTTCCCTGTCTTTTACAAAGAAGCTGACACTTAGATTCACACTTAACTGTCATTACAGACATATCCCAAGTTTCTTTAATGATCCCTGTGTCAGTGACTCATACAACATCACGTAGGAAGTCAGAGACAAGGAGAGGAATTGGACACAGGTTTCCTGAAGCTGAGGATAGTTCTCTAATTATGAGGAGCTTTACAGATTAGAGAGCCAGAAGGCAACCTTGTGATTAGCTATTCTCTCTTCCTGCAGAACACGGGCTGTAGACACTGCCTGAATTAATTCCTTTCTGAATTATCAGGGTTTGTCATATTTTTCAGTTCACAGACCCCTACAAATTTTCCAACAGTAATGCAGATTGCTGTGAAGTTTAAGCTTCCTGACAACACGCATTTTTATCCTAGTTACCATTTGTTATTGCTGGCAGGTAATCCATTAAAATGGGCTGCAAACTCCTGAATTAAAGATATTCTGAAAGAACTGCTGAACTTGATTTAAACACTAGAAAACTCACCACAACTTTTGGCAAATGATTTTGACAGGTGATTACCCTCACTTCAATATATATAGTAATATAGACATACATAGCCCAAATTTTTTTAAGCCTGAATTCAGACAACATAATTTATGATTTTCGTGACTTATCTGAAGTGTCCTGAATGCTGGCTACATATGGAACATATATATATATATATATAACCCCAGAGAAGATGCTCAGGTGTAAGAAGAAAAAGTGTGATTTTAGATATGTATTTATGGAGAAATATAAATCATACCGGTCCTACTGCCTATGTGGAAATACAACCACAGACTGAAGTCTCTTGATGATGACAATGAAAGTTATTTCCAACTACAAGGTTTTTTTATTCTAAAATTGAAAAAAACTAAATAAAGTAAAAAACTAAAAATATTAACAGTCACTGCAGATAATCTCAACCTTGAACATAATTTCACAAAAATAAACGCTAATAAAAATTTGTTACTAACACCGTGAAAACAGCTAGTACGTTACCTGCTGGATTACAGTTTATGTAGCCTACCTTGGTAAATTCATATGGAGAACAACTACCACAGAAGCAGGTTTCTAGGGAGTTTCTCAGGAATTAGTTGCAGGCCCACCATCCCACATAACAAGTCTAAACAAACATAAAATCTCATTGCTGAGGAAATGTGCAAGGTGCCCTGGAAATCCTTAAGTGCAATGAGGACAGACACACATGGAAGCGATTCAATGAATGCTGCATTTTCAGCCAGGGCACCACTGAATACAGCTCTGCAGAAGGTCGTTGTTGAGGAACAAAGACCGCATGCCACGCTTCCAACCCAAGGAGATGTAGCCTGGAAAGCACTAGCTGAAAACCATTCACAGAGAGCCTACTAGAAAGGGTTATGAACCATGTTCAAATATGCTAGGGAAGTAGGAAAGGGAGGACAGGAGAAAGATCTAACATGATCGTGTGATATGCAGATGTACAGGGAAGGGAAGTTACTCAACTGCAGCAGAGAGCAGCAGCTGCACACTGTTTCACCTTGTGAAACGAACAATGAAGACTCTCGAGAAAAGTCCATCGAACCCAAAATGGTGTAAGAACGTGGGAATATTCCTTACATTTACAGACTACAGGAATTTAATTCATTCAATTCTGCAAAAAAAGTTAAGAGAGGAATGCAGTAAAACATAGCCAGGTCATTATCCTAATGATGAAATTTCATAATCCAATAACTGGAGAGGTGGAAAAAAGCTGCTCTTTTATGAAGCAGCAGAAAAATATATGAGCTATACAAACATATGCAACTCTGGGATCGCTTAGCAGAGCAGCAGGTATGAGAGAAGCATACAGGGAGTATCACATAAGCTTCAAATAAAACCACAAGTGTATATAGGCAGCTTTGACTTGGTTTAAAGGTGCAACTGTATTTAAATCACTCTAGCCAAAGGCTGAGAGTAAAGAAAATTGTTCAGTTCTTCCCAGGTTAAGGTATTTGACATTTGATGCTATTGCACTTCTTTTCAAAGAACACATATAAGGAAATATATGGCTCCATTACAACTTCTCTTTCCAAAGAAAAGAACATGAAGACTAATAAGCTGTGAATGCTCAGGCTAGGAGAAGTATTAGAACCATTAGAGAGACAAAGCACCAGAATCAAATATCATTATCCCAGCATGAGAAAGATGCAACAGAAATGCTTGGAGTTAAAGCCATACAAATTTAGATTAAAAACTTTCTGGTCGTGCCTTGAAGACAAAACCAGTGAGAATAATTATCCCCATGTTATCAGGTGAGTATTTTTTAGCATGGGTGGATTCTCCGTCTCTTGCAAACATTAGGCGAAATGTGGATGCTGGTGTGGATGCCCTAGACATTCTAAGTCACTGAGCTTAACCTAAGGACAAAATTAGATGAAATGTTAATTGCCTCTGTAATGCAGAGGGTTACACCGCATCACAAAATGCTTGTTTATTCTTTAAAAAGTGGGAATGAGTGTGTGAACGCTACCACTCGCGTATCTTTTACCTATTCCCCTGAGAGTTCCTAAAAACAGACAAATGAAAAAACGATCATGCTGTTTCATCATCTGCTTCCTTCCCCACATGGTTACCAGAAAAAAAAAAAGCCGAAGAGTTTCTTAAGTAGGTCACTCTAGCACAAGCACAGAGTATGTGTAAATAAAGAGCCATGGATTTTCCCCTTAGCTATCTGGAGAGACGTTTCAGTGATTAGTACAAACACTGTTTCTGTCAGAGATGTGCCAGGAAAAACAGTAAAAATAAATTTAGTGGAAAATACAGTAACAACAACTTCCTAAGTAGGGATGTTCAGTTTTTAGAAAATACATAATAATAAAAAAACCCTAATGAAATTCAATCTGTTACCTGTGGCAGAAGCGGCAAGCTAAAAAGGGATCACAGTGCAAGAACTAGGTGCAGTACTAATGCATTCTGTGAACGTGCCTTAAATCCCAATCTTGGATGCAATAAATGCTTAAATAAGATTACTTCTGCTGAATATTCATGCTGTAATTAGTTGAATTATGGAAGCTCTACCTCAAGATTTTACAAATTAAATAAGTGGCAAGACTCAGAGGGGGGGAAAAAATGTCTTGTTTACAAGGAAGTAAAGAAGTAGAAAAGTGCTCAAAGGCAGAGAGAATCAGAGGCATCTGACCACTGCTGACACCCGAGCTCTAACTCCTGCATCAGAAGAAAAACAAGTCCCTCTCTTTGGGTACAAAGTACTTTTATCTAATCTATATCTACATTGAAGACAACTTTTAAAATCAGATCTTTCAGCCAGGATAATGATACCCCTTAACATGCCTCTCGTTCCAGAGAGGAAGAGGGCAGTATTTGCAGAGAATTGCTTTCTGACTAGTTTTATTAACAGAGTTCATGAGGGAAACAAAGGAAAGCACTTAATCCATACTCATTCTCCACACCCCTCTCCTCCAACGCACTTCTGAAGGAAAGCAAACCTCCAGAGGAAGCAGACTTACTTACTTCTCAGATAGAAAAAACCTGGCCACTTCTACAAGCATGAAGATAAATATCTGTGACCTTTCCCAAGCAGGTTTTCAGCAGAGCTTCACAAGACTCTTCACTGATTCAATCTTTGCATCTTCGTAAGTTCCTGTGCAAAACAAGACTGTGCAGGTATAACTCACTGTTCCCACTACCAGTGAAGAACTGGGGCCCCTTAAACCCAAGATAATGATGGTCGTGAGCCATCATATTGTCTTACACGTCAGAACTACTACAGAGCTGGCTCTGCCCTGAATATGTTTGTGGTTTTATTAAACCATGGCTTTTAGGTTTGTTTTTTTTTCCCCCAGTCTTTAATATTTTCATTAGCCTTCACTCTAGAACATGATAAGAACACTAGTTTTGATCAATTTTGTGATGTATGTGAAATATATATGTGACAGGCTGATAATGCTTTATGGTGTTCAATCTGGAGATACTATGCTTAAGCTAAATCCTCAGAAAGCCATACTAGGTAATACGAAAGGTGATGAAAAGCACCAGAAATGAATGAAGACACAAAACCTGTGGATGAAAGCAGAAAGGGAAGAGGATGGGAACATCCTCAGAGAGTTACACAAACAGACAAATCCAGAAGAGTGTGGAGATGACTCTGCTTATCCACAGCTTTGTTGGTTTCACGAGGGCTTTAGCCAGCCATGGGAGCCCACCCACGGATGGACACTGCCCAGACTGGGCTCCTACATCTGACAGCACCTCCAAACTTCAGAGCCTTTTTTTTTAGTGTTTGCTGCCACCAACCGATTGCACTAACTTTTGCTTAAATAAAATTCAAAGGGAACCAGAAAGCTTTGTTGGAAACTTGCAGAGTGCTCTTAGACAGCTCAAGGAGAATTAATTCCTGGATGTAAGATGTTGAGCATGCACAACACAAATGCAAAGCAGCAAGTGATAGTTAGCACCACGAAAGATTCCCGGAGCAAGCAGATTTTATTAAAATATGTATTGTTGTTAATGACAATATACAGTTATCAGAACAGAAAAAAAATATATTCTGTGGCTTTTTTTAATTAGAGTCCTAAACTTCTGAAGCACAGAGTACAGCAACTGACAGCCCATCTGGTCTCTTTACCCTTTTGCTTTCTCATAAGCCTCATGCATAGTTTCAAACAACATATGTCTATGCTTTTACTAAGAGGTGACGTCGAGCCCTTATTATTTTCATGAAAATTCTAATCATTTTACTGAAACAATATGGAAGAATCACCAGTAATGTACATATTAACAAATTAAGAAAGGATTCAGCTACAAAAGAACTGGACGAGAAAGAAGCATCAATATGATGACCCAAAAAAAAGTGTCCAAGACACATGACAAACCTGAAATATGAACAACCTGCATAGCATCAGCTGTCCTGATAGCCGTGGTATCATGTCCTGAAGCTTGATGCACCAAATATGACTGTTTTGATACATTATAATACATAGTTGGCTAATGATTACTGACTTTATTTGACTAATCATGACCTCATGTGTAGATAGTGCTCCCTCATTCTAGGTGGACAAAAAGATTCTTCCCATATCACGTAATCCTACCCCAACAGAGGGAGAAATGTTCCTTGTGATCTAGTTCGTATACAATATGGCAAAATGGAATACTTTAAGTGGCAGACTTATAGCTAATTTTAGAAATTACACTGCTTAACCAACCTAGTTATTCAGAACTATTGCACCCAAACATTTAGATACTAGCCAAAAAGTTCAGAGTGGGTTTCCAAAAATATAGGCATGAACCTGTGTTAAGTTTTTTTCCAATAGAAACGCCTATATATAAAATCCTAAACCACTGTTAGATATTTCAAAAGGGAGCTTCACACAAAGAATGGCTCAGGAATATTACAGCCCCTATTAGAGATCAGCCCTGAGACCCACGGAGCTGCTCCCACAGCAGGTACCTGATGCCTGTCTAGGTGGGTTCCGTTTATACCTTTGGCTGAGCTTATGTGGCAAAAAACGTAAGTTAGAAAACCATTACGCATGGGCTGATGTGCCTGTATTAGAAGTACCAGTGTGACATCTGGTGGGCACTTTTTGGGTGCGTTAGCAATAGGCTGATTCCTTCAATCTTTAGCGACTCAGAAAGGTCGTAACAAACACAACAAAAGGAGCAAATAAGCTACTATGAGGAACAAAGAAAACAGCATGGACTGTATATGTGAGAAAAAATATTTACTAAAGCCGCAGCCAGAGGAGGAAATTTCGTGCTTACTGGTATTGCTTAAAGAGCGTACTCAAGTATGATAAAATTTTGTGACAGGAACTGCAAGTACCTGTCTCATGTTGCCCATTTGGGGATGTGTGTTGCAATATTTGAGGAATTTTCAGCACACACCCTGCATAGTAGTAGAAACAGTAAAAAAACAGGCATCAAGAGGAGATGTCATGATCAGGAAAGTGATTTTTCTCTGCAGGGTGTGGCACATCTTTTTCAGTTCAGGCATGCTGAAACTTGTGATTTCCCCCAATGCTAGAAACTCCATTGCATCATTTGTGGTAGTGAGGCACTTAAACAAGCAAATGAAAAATAAACTTTATTTTCCTGGAGTCATTTATTTGCATGCTACTGAGGCAAAACAGGCAAAACAGCCCACGACATTTCCCCAGTAATTCTGCCAGTCTCATCGATTATGGAGCCTAGAGGCTCGAGAAACCCAGGAGGCACGAATGAGAGCCCAAATGGACTTCAGGCACCTAATGGGCAACAATCACAAAATTTAGACACCTGAACTACCAATTTTATGTTCTATATGCTGGCTTTCTGCCCAGAAGTACTGCCCCAGAGCTGACTAACCAGCTATGAGCTTATTTCGCACCTACCACCATTTTGGTACTCAAGCTCAGCATAATTCCTAAATGCTCCAACAGAACTGAGCTCAGTGCGAAACACGGTGGGGAGAACAGCACGCCACCAATTTCTTGCATAATTAATGCACACCTAACCCCTAATGCTTAGGGGTTTCACCCACAAAGTGGAAAAATGAGGTTTAGGCTACCTGAGAACAAGCTAGTGCTCTAAATTCCTAGCTGAAGGGAACTTTGTAAAATAACATGCTTCAGCTCGTGTATTAAAGCAAAGCTAACGTGCAACTGAAAACTCAATCGAGAGAACAAACAAGTGGGATCTTTTTCTTTAGCCCACAGCTCATGCATTTCAGGCTTGGCCTCCTGGACTATTTCTCCATTTTCCATTAGATAACCACAGGTTTTTAAAGAAATCATTCAGAAAATAGGGAATGGAACCAGGAATACCCTCTTGTAGCTGGATACCCACAACACTGCTTCAGAAGAAGCAGGCTTCGCAGCACTTTCTATCCACCTGAGACTGGGAGTTTTACAGGCTAACACTTATCTTCCAGCCAGCACAACCGAGTCCTACTCTATCAGAAGGTAAAGTAGCATAATATACGTTCTGATTTATATCAGAATGTATATGCTGACACATATGATTGTAAAAAGTGCTGTACAAGAGGGAATCAGACACCCTATTGCTGAACTTGTTCGGTGCTGCGATCATTTATTTATATGCAGTTCATTTTCATAGTCGGGCTTCCGTCTGGTGAAAACAGAGCAGACCTGGGTCCTGAACCCATGTTATTCAACCAAAGGATTAAAGGGGCTTGCATGACTCGCTCTAGTTCTCATCAATCTGTTTTAAATTGTACAAGTTTTCAGTACCGAAGGTTTTGAAATAAGGTACATGCTAAAGGAATAAAGCTCAGTTGTAAAGTGATAGGCAAAGTAAGCAGAACTATAAATGTCTTTTCCAAGTCACAGCCATGTGCCACTGTTATCTTCAGGTATCTTTATAATGTAATTACAACTTTAGCTAAAGACCATCTTGGGAAGCATCCGACTGCAAGCTGTGAGATCTTAGAAATTAATGTTGTTACTGAAAAACTACATTTTTGCTTTAATTCTGTACAGATCTCACGCCTGGGGAACATATATAAAACAAATTGCTATAAATATAGCACAAACTGCTGTATTTATAATGAAACAGATATGGTAAGTTGTGTTATTGTACTGCATTGAATAAAATCTTATTGTTAGCCTCAAAAATCTCATCAACAAAACCTCACTAGCTGCACCACCCACAATGAAGGTTATCTTGACTTAGGCCTTCAGTGATACTCTTGCTGATGCCCAGCGAGTGACGAAAAATTCCCACAATGCTGAACACGGAGGAAGCGAAGAAGGGAAGGAGTATGGGGTAAGGAAGTTGGTCACCAGTGAACCATCTGTTAAAGAGTTTGGAGTTAGGAGGGAAAAGTAGGTCTGGAAGTCACACGGGGTGGAAGAAAATTCAGGTAGCTCAAACCAGACAATCAAAATTTATAGAAACTTCTACTCTCCATATTCTCTTTACCTACAAAGTGACAGAAATGCCTTCCTTTTGTCCCCTATCCTTGCAAGTACATTATTTGATAATTACAACATAAAACTTGGCTATTACAGAAAAAATCTGTGTACAAAATAACTGGTTGCAGAGTATAAATAATGTGCAGTAAATAGAAAAAGAAAGGGTGGTATCAAAGAGAAGAAACAGCAGCATAAAAGTGGACCACCATACATTCTGGGCACTGAGTGAGGCATTGTATTAAGGACTTTCTGGTCTGTACTGTATTTACCTTTCTACTATTTGAATTTATGCCTCTTCTCAAGTTATGGCTATTAAAAGGGTAAGGAGATTATTTTTTGTCCCTTCTTAAGTAATATACTTATCCTTAAGTTTTTATCCCCTCAGCTGTGCTAAGTAAACAGTTCAGGAAATTTGAACTTTACACTTTAATTCCCTGTCCCCTCCCTAGCTTCTTTTGTTGCGCTTCCGGAAAGGAAAAATTCCACACCCGGCTTGCCAGGGAAGCGTGACACCTCAGCACACCACCACTGAGCTCCCAGCCACTACACCAGATGGGAACGTAACTAGGAGCATGCTGTGGCTCCAGGCTTTCAGTTCAGGGCGGATGAATGCCCACAGCGTGTGCAAGCTCATGCCAGGGTTAAATGTATCCAGACTTGGTGGGGCAGAGGGAGGCAAGAGGGGCAAGCAGAAGGTGTGACTTGTAGTGGGTTTATGCTAGCCTTTGTTTACTGTGAGAAAGCGTGGTACGTACAATGAACGTGACCTGTGATCAGATATTAAGGCAGTAATGCTCTATTACTACATCTTTGTTTTGAATTCCTTCTTAACATCGTATTACAAAGAATCCAGCAAAAGCTATGGAATGTAAACTGCACACATAATTTTCATTTTCTAAACAAAATTATTTTACTTGGGTCTTTTCTTAGGAAAATATACTAATTATCTCAAAAAAGGCAATAGTACTAGCATTCTGTGTTGCTTGACTTCTGTCTTCCCACTAGAGGGTTTACATATTCTTTGAGATCTGCAAAATCAGTAGCTATTTATTCTACACAGATTTCTTACTGGTGTATTTCTAATGTGATGATCTTATTGTAACTTAAAAGGTTAACACAGCTCAGTAGCCCTTCAGAAGGCAGATGTGTACTCGTTAATCTCCTCGAACAGCATTCCTTTGCAGCCTTCCTTTTCCTCGGATAAAAACTGAATAAACAAATGCACCAGTGCAAACAAAATGCCTACCCAACAAACCATATAAAATACATCACTTTGTTACATCTGTCTCCTAGGTCTTTTCCTTATGTGTGGTTGAATTTAAATAATCTTGCAAATATTAACTACTGAGTGCAGTGTTCATTACCAGTAGTTTCAGTAGAAGCACTGCAAATGGAGGATGACTAGGTGTTTATTCTGAGTTCAAGCACAAAAAAAAAAACCCAAACTTACGAAACATGTCTACCTTTTCTACACACCTACAGTTGTACAGTTTTAGTATCTTTATCTACCAACCGGTCTGAATCTTATCTGCTTTTTTCTCACTAAAGGAGTTAAAAATTCCTTCCTATTATCTTTAAGCTATTTGCAATACATATCCACTATTTGACATTTTGCTTATCGGTGTATAACTCTTTAAATCTTATCACTTACATTCTTTGCTACTTATTTTCAATCTTGCCAGCCTTTAATATTTTTATCACTGTACCTAGTTCCTATTTTAATTTGGAAGGCTTCTTGCCCAGACGTTGATACATGTATGGTAACAAGGTTCAGCACAGTGTCTCCAATAACCTACACTGCACATGATTAAGTCTGGTAAATAAAACTATTTGACCACTGCACAGTTTGGTATCAACAGTCACTTATTCCAATACTCTTGTGAGGTAAGTATTTCTTAAGCCAGATTCACTACTCTGTTTCTCAGCTGCCCTGAAAAGATGAGGTTTGTATACGCTATCCTGTGTGATGAAGGTATTAAATAACTATTTGTCTCTTTCATTTGGCAACTCTACTGAATACTAAATTTCACAGACCACCACAGTACTTGTTTTCATGTTACTGGCAACTATTAACAGTATCAGTGTAATTGGTGCTGAAATAATAGAAATACATGCTATATAGATATTGTCTGAAAGTCCTGTTTACTGGATGACTTAAAAGCTGAGAAGGTAACTCAGTCTGAATGGAAAGTTTACTATAAATTAGTGTGATTAAATTAATAAGGTCCTACACAAATTCATAAAGTTCTTCAGAAATTATGCCAACAAACAGAAAATAAAATGTACGCTTTCAGACAGTAGACCATTTACCCTGCAAGGTCTCAATCAGTAGATTTGTTTCAATAATCTCTGACCCTCTTGCAACTTCATTAAATACCTCTCAACATGAGGAAGTACTAATATTTTGCATATAAACAGTCTGGCTCAGACCAAGCTGCATCCATTTCAGCTCTCATTGTTTCCTGGGGTACTGAAGCAAAGGAAGTCAGTAGGATTAAAGCACGGGTTGTACCAGCGAGTTCCTCCAGCCTGGAGGAGGCTGTTGAACCAAAGCTGAGACAACTCCAGCTAATCTCCAAAACCTCAGCTGAGCACTGCTGGTGGGACCCAGCAGGAAAGGGCTTCCTAGCTCCAGCTGGACACTGGCATTCCCTCTCCTTCCTTCCTGTGCCAGAAGAATTTAGACCTACAGACTCAAGAGAAAATTGTACAGTTTATCTGTTTTCTCTCCTTTGGGACCAGGGATAGGTGTTCAGACTTTGGAGAGTCTACAGTACCAAAAAAGGACGTGTTTAACATAACAATGCATTCTGTGATACGCATGCACAAACTACTGACTTTATAGGCTTTATGGCCTTTTTCATAGAATTATACAGTAGTTAACAGATGGAAGGGAATTTAAAGATCACCTAGTTCCAACGCCTCTGACACGGGCAGGGACACCTTCCACTAGACCAGGCTGCTGAAACCCCCAACCAGCCTGGCCCTGAACACCTCCAGGGTGCTTTCCTGATTTTTGTAAATCACAAATGGTCGATTTTAAAATAACTTGGCACCCACACAAGCAATTCACCGGTAGAACACCTTCAGTGCTTTCCCAACACCGCAGCGGGTAACAGCGCGACACAGCCGGCCCCTGTCCCTCCCCCGGGAGCTGCGGTCCCCGGGGTGTGCCAGGGACACCGACACCGCCGCCGCACCGAGCCTCGGGGCTCCCCACGGTCGCTTCTTCCGAGCCCTGCGGCGGGTACCGCGGGACAGGCGGGCCTAAACCGCTCCCCTCCGCCCCACGCCTGCCGCCGCGGCCTCCAGCCGCCGCGACACTCCCCGCCCGCGTTCCGGCGGAGGAGGAGGAAAGGGGAAGCACGAAGAGGAAGGTCCCAACCCACCACTCCGGCACGGACAGACCCTGACGCACCACCGTGCCGCCCCGTTACTGAGGGGAGGAAAAGCCGCCTCCCGTCCGGCGGCCTCTACCACCCCGATTGGGGGGGGAGGGGGGGGCGGTGTAGACGGGGTGGAAGAGGTGGTCCCTCAGCTCTCGATGGCGCCGTCTTGCACTGTCTGGCTGCGTCGGTGGCTGTAGGCCGCCGCTTGCCCCGCAAGGGTGGCAAAGCTTCCAGCCCTGGCCCTTTCCGAAGCCCACGGCCCGTCCCGGTCCCCCCCCTTTCTGGCCGGGTGGTTGCGCCCGGGCGAGGCCGGACTGGCCGGGGGCGGGGGGGGCAGGTGCCAGCCGACGATGGCGTTTCCCGGGCAGCCGGCACCCGGCGGCGGTTTCTATCAGGGCGGGGTGAGCGGGGGCTGGCGGGACTCAGGAGGGGGCTGCGGTGGCGAGGTCGCCTGGCTGAGGCCGGGGGTGACTTTCCTCCCCCTCCCCTGAGGCGCCCTCCGGGCCGTCCCACCCGGGGTGAGGGGCGCCCGCTGTGGCCCTGCCCGGCCGCAGCGCCTCCGGGCGGAGTTGGGGTGGGGGGGTTGGCGGCTCTCGGCCCCGCGGCGGAGGTGGGGTTGCCTTCGCGGGCTCCCTGAGGCGGGGGGACGTCGGTTTTCCGGCTCTCCGAGGGGAAGCGGTGAGAGCCGCCTGAGGCGGGGCTCTGCCCGGGCCTCCCGGCGGCCTGCCCGCCGCTCCTCCGTTCCCTGGGGCGGCTCCGGGCTCCGCCGGCGGGAGGGGGAAGACGAGAGGAGGCCAAAACCCGGCAGGTGTTGCCGGTGGGCGAAAGTCGCTTTTGGGGCTGTCGCTCCCCACGTTTCCCCCATCCCGAGCCAGGTCTTGAGTCTAATATAAGGCTGTTTTCGCTTCCTGGGGCCGGTAAATAGCTAAGCGGCTTCGAAAAGCGAGGTACACCCAATCAAACTCCGGCCACTTCCAAAAAAAGGCATATTCTTATCTCGGGAAAAGAGATACAGATTCTGTTACACAGATTGTTGGTTCAGCGCAGTCAAACAGGTTTAACTTCTGTCACTCCATGATTTTCGCTTAAGAATCAATGTTACTTAAAGATTTCCATGCTTAATGCATATTCTTCCAAGTATTTTCCCTAGAGATCGGTCTTGCTCAACTTTTTTGAAGCACAAAGAAAAATCCGTAGTGCCTTATTACTTTTATCTTCGGTACCCCGTTTTCTGCTTATAGTAGACTGAAATTCAACCTGGATGAGATACACCATCTAGGTCAGTGGATTGCTCCTGTGCAAGGTTTTACACTGATCTGCTTAAATTGTAATAAATTAGTATATCAATACCAAGATCGTGTCGTGGGGGGTGGTTGATTGTTTTTTTTAAGGAATTTCTTTTTTGGTTTGACTTTTTTGCATGGTGTGTATATAGAAGTTAATTCTTAAGTAGAAACACTGCAGTTTCTTAACAGATAACGGAATCATTATTTAAAATTAATTTTCTTCTTGATTTCTAAAGTATGGAGGAGCTCCAGGAGGACCAGCATTCCCTGGACAAGCCCAGGATCCTTTGTATGGTTATTTTGCTGCAGTAGCAGGGCAGGTAAACTTACAACATGTTATTTATTTCTGTTTTTTGGGGACTAATTTCTACATTAGCTTTTGGAAGGAGAAATGCCTAGTATTTGCAGTGGGGAAAACTGTTGTTTCAAGTTTAAAAAGAAACAGAATGGTTTTACTTAGCCTATCTGCTACACGTAGCTGTATAGCTACACCATATAGCTATATACACGCAGTAATTACAGTTTGAATAGTGCTGTTGGTTTCTATGTAGTGTGTGTATGTGTGTGTAAATGCGTACTGATATATACACACGTGTGCATGTACACGCTATATTTCCTATGTAAGTTTATGTAGGAACTATATAGTTACATTAAATGTTGTAACTGAATTGTGGCTCAGCTCTGGATTGGGGAATGCTGCCAGCTTCAGGAGAAGCCAGAAACAATGGGAAGCATGGGCTGTGAAGATGGCCTGGCTAAAAGCAGGAAATGCTAATAAGAAAGAGGTCATTATATGATCTTAATAGACTCACAAATGGAAAAACAGTCTTGTGTTCTGCCAATATCTGGGTTTGCTGGTAGGATAGAGTGATTATGTTAGAGGAAAAAGCACTCACAAGTTTGATTGAGGCCTTTCTTTTTTCTTCCCTTTCATTCTGCACTGCATTTTTATTGTATTTCTTTAACATTGCTTATGAAAATATGTGGACTGTGTATTTTTGTAGTAAAGGGGAACACTAGAATGACCTTTCTGTAGTGAGGCAAGCCTCTCTGGTAAAGTGGAGCCCAAGCTAAATTCTGCCGAACGTGCTGACAATTTGCCTGCCAGCTGAGATGCCTCTGCATCCAAGTGCCACCTGGATGTGTGCCAGGAATCAGCAGAGCCAGTAACTGATGCTGTAAAAATGAGTAAGCCCCTAGTGTAAAGGGAAAGGGAGGTAACAGCAGACAGCATGCAGCCCCAGGGAGAAGAGGTGTCAGGAGGTGGACGTCAGCAAAGCATAGACTGTTCTCAGGCTTCTCAAGTGAGGCTTGGGTGCTGAAAACTGGGGAACCAGGGAGCTAATGGGTATGATAAATTAGTGCTTAGGAGTAGTTAAGTTAGTACTCTTAAATACTTTTTATTTGTAGAAATCATTCCTTATTGAAATAATCCGTGTAGCTTTTGAAATGTTATCCTTGAAATTGGAAGTCAGTTTCAGAGATCAGTGGCTGTGCAGAAGTAAAAACCCTGTAAAGAGACAGTGAAATGGAACAGATAAATTATCAGTTGCTTTTACAGCCATCCGTGCAAGCCTGTAAAAAGCCACATCTCACAGTTTTCCATGAATACTTAGTATAGAATTAGTAAGGTTTTTGGCTATGCTGCAGTCTGCGTTGGTTTTATGCTTATATAATGTTATCTCTGATCTTACTTTGAAGTAGTTTACAACAGAGATCTTGTCTTAGATTTGAGGAATTAGTTTTCTTTGTTTACAGAAGACAGTCAAAAGTATTGTTTAGAATCTTTATTAAATTAATTGAGTCTGTCTTTGTAGGAAGTGATAATTTTCTTTTTTTAGTCTGTTAGCAAAACCCCTATGCCTTGTATAGTTTAACTGCTTAAGTTCTACTTAAAAAAAAAAAAGCCAGGCATCTTTTTGGTAATGTTAGTCATGATTACAAACCGTGCTTTTCTGTCATCCTGCCTTTTTTAAAGTTATGCAGATCCTGCTTTGTTTCAGAAGGCACAAGGGCTTTGAAGAGATTTGCTGCTTAATATGCACGGCTGTTTCAAATATCTCTCTTTTTTTTTTTCTTTTTTCTTTTTGCCGCTGTGAATGTAAAGTTTTAAATACATCTCTATAGTTAGACTGGAGTAGGTAGGAAGCAGTTTTGGTTTTAGCCGCCATTAATTTTACATAGAATCAAAACGTTGCTGATCTTTTTTTCAGACCTTCTCAAATATCATTTAACATATTAACTACCATTTGTCCTATAAATAATGATACTTAATTTCTGAAAGTTAGCTGGCTGTGCCATTCCCACTATGACATTTAGTAGCTTATCTCTGTTCTTTAGAAAAGAAGAAAAAAAAATGCTTACTGGATTTAAAAACATTAGGAAGATGCTGAGGCAAATAAATTTGTTCAAATATAAAGCAACACTCTTTTCCCTATTTAATGCTTTACAAAAGTCACATCATTTCTATATCTACAGATATAATGTTCCATCCTCGAATGAGGTTAAATTATACTCAAACTCTCTGTGAACCAAACTTCATGTTGGGTGTGTGAGGAATGTGACCTAGAATTCCAGCACATTGCTTTCCATGAATTGGCAGTTGCTTTCTCTGTTTGGCCTCGAGCAGGATGCATTGAAGTGAGTCATTTTCCAAACCATGCAGATAGGTATCTTTTCTGGGTTTGTTTTGTTTTTCTTTCAAAGTGCTTTGCTTTCTGCTTTTGTTTGTTCTGCTAACAGCTGCCTAGTCCCAAAAAAATTAGATTTGTAAGTCTTAAGGCTGTCTTGAGAAGAGGGTCTGTATAATCTGGGTTCTAGGTTTCCTACTGTAGCAGTGAGACCATAAAGGTATAATCTAAAGTGACTACAATACCCACTAAGTTAAAATTAGTACTTTAAGGAAAGCTGTCTTTCTGTTCAAAATTTTGTGTCTTGGCTTCTCTGCATCTGGCTCTCAGGTATATGCTACCTCAAGTATATGATGTGAGTTTGAGGTTTTTTTAAAGTTAAGTTTAGAGCAAACCTGCCAACCCTGTTCATTTTTTAGTACTTCACTAGATGGGAAAGGTAGTAGATATTGCAAAAATACCAACTAAAGAAACATCATTCCAGATATGGGTTATAAAAGTCAGTTTCTGTCATACAGCAGACAGGTCATCAGTTGTTTTTTGAAGGGGTAGCTAATTTAATGTCACTGAAAGGGGAGTGGGTACTGAGAATAATCAGTCTGGGGGAGGGAATTAAAACAAAAGCTGATACATCTTCTTTTATCGAAAGGATGGACAAATAGATGCTGATGAGCTACAGAGATGTCTCACCCAGTCAGGGATTGCAGGAGCGTATAAACGTAAGTTAATGATTTAAATAAACCCCCAAATCCCCAACCCTAAAGCATACTAACTCTTATGCCGTCTACTAGAAAATACTTGTAATTGTGCCTTCTGCAGAGGTTTGGGTTTTTCTATTTGCATGGTGGAGGGGCTTTCTTTCCATATGGACTTCTTTGAAACGTAAATTCTCTGTACTCAGCTTTGTGCATGTAAGACTTCTCTTCTCAGCCTCCTTAGTTCCCCACTGCTGAGCTGGAGAAGTGTTTTGTTTTGTAATGGACAGCCAATTAGTAAAAAGATGTTTTGCTTTGTTTTTAAATTGAGCTTTGATATTGACCAAAAAATTCTGTGTCAGGACTCCTCTGTCAGGATACCTAGTGTTTGGGTTTTTTTACAAAGTCAAACTTCTGTGAGTAAAACTGGCTTCCTCAGGTGGTGCCTATGGTGAAATACAAACAACCACTTTGACTGAAACCCAAAAAAACCTTTATGGATTGAGATAAGAGCAAATTAATTTTAAATATAACTTGAATTGCCTCCAGGTTGTCTGCTGTCAGTTTTTCTAACAAGTAATGATTTAAAGCTCTTATTTGGATCAAAATATGGTATGGCTGTATACAGTGGAAGCAATTATATTTTATACATTATATTATCAGTATCTAATAAAAAGCAATTTAAAATGTTATGTTTGGACAAAGCTAAAAGTCAGTCTTTTAATATAACTTATTTTTCCTTTTTCTAATTTAAACAGCTTTCAACGTAGAGACTTGCAGACTCATGATCTCAATGCTGGATGTATCCTTTTCTATGAAATGTAAACATTTTTACATTATGTAAGCAAAAATAATAGGGTGCCCAAAATTTGTGAAATGCTTTGTAATTCCCATTCAGCTCTTACTTGATAAGTATTATGATCATTAGAATTGGGGAACTACAAAATTCCATTCTTATTAATTTTACTGGATGAAATAATAATTGTAATAAATGAGTCTCTCAGTGACTGATGTTCTTACAACAAGTGGTGTCCCTCTAAGCCTAGGGAACTGTTTCTTCATTGAATGCATGAAGAGTCAGGTCTGGCAGCCCAGAATAGAGTTTTGTGCAAATTGCTCGTTCTGCTTTTGAAAGTGGACAACATTGTTGATGTCCTTCCTAATGAATTTAGCATTTAGGTTGCCCAGAGAAGTGGTGGAGGCCCAATTCCTGGAGATATTAAAGGCCGGGCTTGATGAGGCTCTGAGCAACCTGATCTAGTTGAAGATGTCCCTGCTTACTGCAGGGGGGTTGGACTAGGTGACCTTTAAAGGTCCCTTCCAACCCAACACATTCCATTCCATTCCATTTGTACTGTACAGCCTGAATACAATATAAGTCACCCTAAATCCTGTTCCCTGAATGAATCAGGTCAGTATCTAATGAGATGGTATATGGCATTCAGCAGTAGGACCTATGGAAGACTTAGGTAAGGAATCTTTGGAGTTTTTTAGTCAAAACTTAAAATGTCATGTTCAAATGCTTTGCTGTTTAAAAAGGAAAAAAAACAGAAATGAAATGGGAAGGATTGTGTTAGCTCACCTTGAACAAACGGCTTAGAATGCGAGAGTACTGATATTATTATAACTTAAAGTAATTTTTTATTTTGCATCTGTTTGTATTTCGTCTGTGTATTTTATCGATAACAGTTACATTGTGGCAGGTAAATGAGAAGTGTGTGAACTAAGTTAAATTCACAAAGAGCAAGTAGTTTTATCAGGTTGCACTGAGAAGTGGGGAGAGCAAGTTCTCTGACCTTTGGTTTTGGTTGGTACTATTATCTCTGCGCTGTGGGATGCTGTAGTTAGTTTTCTACCAGAAAAATCAATAATAGTAAAATATTCTTAATATTGACCATCAAGAAAGAGCTTTTAAGTTCAGATGATAAAAATACAAATTTCCATTGGAGAGAGGGTTGGGTTTTTTTTAACTTTTTAAGTTAAGAAATGTTTTCCTTAGCTTTGGAATCAGAGGGATATGTCTGGCACACTGGGATTTAATGAATTTAAGGAACTCTGGGCTGTGGTCAATGGCTGGAAGCAACACTTCCTAAGTTTTGACAACGATAGAAGTGGTACAGTGGATCGTCAAGAGCTGGAGAAAGCCTTGATGAATATGGGTAAGTTGTGCAAAGTTCTTGCTTCTGACACTGACTTACAGCATTTCCCAGTACCAGTTACTGACCAGTACTGCAGTAACTGACATGTATTTCCAATTAAAAATGTGTTGGGGTTCTGTGAACTTACCTGTCTTTTCAATATATACATTTTATTTGCAAATAGGATTTAGACTGAGCCCGCAGGCAGTGACTGCAATCACAAAGCGATACAGCACTCAAGGAAAGATTACATTTGATGATTACATCGCCTGCTGTGTGAAACTCAGAGCTCTCACTGGTACGCTGGATTATAGCCTTGTTACTATCATCCCCATAATATATTTTTATTTAATAAAATCTGATTACTCAGTTATCTCAAGTTCAACTTTTATGTAACACAGAATAGGCTAATTTCAGTGGAGTTTACAGGCAGAACTGGAACAATTATAAATTATGATTTTTTTTTTTAAATCCCCATTGAAAAATCCATTTAAAACTAATGCAGCGTTTATTCCAGAGGCTAGAAGAGTTATGTTATCAAAATTGGGAAACTGTATTTATCAACATATGTTGTATATGATAAATGTATATGATAAATATTAAAATGTATTTATCCTATGGTTATTTATCATATTTAATATGACAAATATTAAGTACTGGAAATTAAGTCTTGGAATTAATTGCAGTATTCTTCCTGAATTCTCATTCATGTGACTTGGGGAATTTAATGGAAGTAGAATGCATTTTAAAAAAAAAAATTGTTAACTGTAGTTTTTCTTACCTGGTTTCTGTTTTGTTTTCTTAATGTTTCCAGAATGTTTTAGAAGAAGGGATACAACTCAGCAGGGTTTTGTGAACTTCCAGTATGATGATGTAAGTGAACTTTAAGGAATCCGTTAAAGTTACGGGGTAAAACTGAAGAAAAACTTAAAACTGAAGACAAGCAGTAATGATGTGAGTTTGTGCCTGTCTTCCCCATGCTTATGGCATGCTGAGAGAACAAAGGTTCTGTGTTTTGTTGAGTATTGTCTCAAAAAGTTTTCACATAGTTTATAGAGTTCTGTAAAACGTCATGCATTTTTGTCTGAGCTTCTTACCAATGTGGCTCAAGAAGATTTAAGAGGCTCCATGGCTGGCTAACATCACTTTCTGTGATTTTTTTTTTTTCTTTCTTGTATTATATTAATGCTTGGTAGGCATTTTTCCCAGGAAAGGCTGGGGGAGGTGTGGTGGGGGACAGACACAAATCGTACTTGGTCAGGTTTGTAGGTCTTGGCTTCCTGGCCACGTCTGCGCAGGAAAAGGACAACACTAGATTCAAGTATTTATGGGGTTTTTGTTGTTATTATTAAGGAGATGTTTTGTTTTAATTAACTGTTAGCTAATTTTCATGTTGAGTTTCAAAGCTTTGTTGTTCATGGACTGAATTTGTTTACAGAAAAGGGTAGTGACAATGGGTATTTTAGAAGAAAAAGTGAAGACTTGTTCTCTACCGTACATCTAATAAGTGTTTATTCTTTTTTCAGTTCATACAGTGTGTTATGAGCATCTAAATCAAAAGGAAGCAAGCCGTGGATGATCATGATTAACATTCCAGTTTGTGTTTTGCTTTGCCAAATCTTACAATGATTGTCTTTCTCAATATTGGAAATTGCATATTTTATGAAGGTATCGCTTTACACACTTGCATTTTTTTAGTTTTGACGATGACTATAAAGTACTCACATACTGTCTACTTTAATCTTCAACCTGTGACTATTAAAGATGTTTTTATTTTCATAAACTTGCAATTCACTATGTATAACAAATTATGCAGATAGTAAGTTTTTCTGGAGTGCAACTTCCCTTTTCCTGTCTTAAACAGTATCACGTGTAAGATGATACATACTCTTTTGTCTTTGATAGCATAAGACACATGTACAAACTGAAAGAGCTTTTGGAATGATCATTTTAGGCGGGTCTGTTAGAACGTCAGTAAGTTTAAGTTGCTTATTGTGACAGCTAGCTCTTTTCAAGATGAAGTCTGAGTGTAAGACCACCTGATAGAGCTTCAGGGATGCGACAAAACATAGCAGAGAACTCCTCCAGCACTGTGCTCTTGTATAGGGGGCTTTTGTTCCAATAAGGTTCTTGCTCCGTTTGTGTCACTATATAAAACACTTTTAAACATACAAAAACTCCGCTGTGTCAGTGTATACATTAACTTTCCCTTTAACAATGTACTTTTAAGCTGTCAGACTTCGGTTACGTGTAAATTAATGTTTATATCTATCTCTTGCACTTTAAAGCCTAAAAAGTAGCCTTTCCTGCCTCTATATGTGAACTAACATACAAGGGCCAAACCCCGCTTTGAAAAATTACTGTTATTTCAGATCATGGCAGTAATTGCCAATGCTGCAGAATTTACATGAAAGCAGATACCGAAAGGCAAGACTTCTCTGCCTGAGATTTTTCAGGGGAAAAAAAGGTGGTGGTTTTTTTATTTGGTGGGGTTTTTGGTTGATTTTTTTTTTTTTGAGGGGAAGATTGACATTGTGTGGGAAGACAGAGCAGCATAATTGTATGGAGGTAGTTCAAACTTTTTTCCAGTTAAATAAGTTAATGAAATTTTTGTTAATTTTGTCACTTCTACCTACCGCAGAGGAGTGGTAGCTGTTCTTTTGCTAACCTTGTAAATGCAGAGAATGCTGGAAGAATGTTAAAAGGAATATATTTCTTATATTAGTGGTTTAGAGCACTTTTGGGGAGGAGCCTTTGCACTAAGGAATGAAAGCAAAACTATACCTGCATGTGTGTATATAGATACATATGTGTGTATGTCACTGGACAAACTCACAAAATCTTTGGAGCAGAAATCTTAATTGAAGATACTATTTTATACCCTGTCTTGCCAAGAATACTGTAAAATCTAGGTCTCTAGTTTCTGGGCTGTAAATTCAAAGCTGGCTGGTCTCACTTCAAGAAACAACTAGTACTTACCACTTACTTAAATTCATAATCCTTTGTATATCACTTCTAGTTGCATTTCAGAAGCTAGTTCTCTTTCTGCCCTCAAAAATGAATTTTAAAGGCATAAACATGATTGTGCTTCCACATTCTGGTAATTGTATGCTGTCCTGTTGCACATAAAGTTGGGAAACAGACATGGACAGTTACAGCAAGTATTTCTAACAAAACGACCAAAGTCCATAAAGGTTTGTCTGACTGAAGCAGCCAACATCAGTCCTGTTGTAGTTTGACATTTTGACAGCTGATGAAATTAGTAAGAAGCAAAGGCTGTTCTTCCTGTAGGGTTTTGATTAGACCATTTTGCATAAATCCAACGTTCATCCTTACACTGTTAATTTTACCCTAAAAAGGATGAGACGTCTTTACCAAAACGCTCATTATCTGCACATTTCTCTCATACTTTTGCTTAATTGTGTTTCTGGTCTTGTGCTGGGTTTGGCTGGGCTGGAGTTAATTATCTCTGTAGCAGCCCATAGGGTGCTGTGCTTTAGATTTGTGACTAAAACAGCGTTGGTGACACAGCAGTGGTTTAGCTGCTGCTGAGCAGTGCTTGCGCAGTATCACAGTCGTCTGCGTTTCTCACTCTGTGACCCCAGTGAGTAGGCTGAGGGTGGGCAAGAGGCTGGGAGGGAACGCGGTGGGGACGCAGCTGGCCCGAATGGACCAAAGGGCTATTCCGTGCCGCATAACGTTGTGTTCATCACTAAACCCGGGGCAGGGGTGGGAAAGTCTCTCCAAAGTATCTGTTGCTTTGGGACCAGTTGGGCATTGGTCTGCTGTGGGAGGTGGTGAGTGATTGCCTTTGCATGGCTTTCTCCCACCTCTTTTTTTTTTTTTTCCTTCCTTTATTAAGCTATTTTACCTCGATCTGCAATTATTTTTTTGCTTTTGCTCTTCCAATTCTCCACCCACCACAGGCCTGAAACTACTAATGAAAGAAAACATCAGGCAATAATGAATATAACATTCTTGTAGAGAAGTGTAACTTACTAAATGATCTGAGACCCCCCTGGATGTTCCACGCTCCTATGCAGGTATGAAGTTATCCAATAGATCATGGGAATTATTGATGAAATAATATGTGGGAGTAAAATCGTGCCTACAAATAAAAGCTTGACTTGAAAAATATGTTCAGCTTATTTTGCATACTTTTTTTGTATTTTTTTTTTTTAATGAGAGGCAAAACAGGTGTCTGGAGCAATGAAAGAGGAGCAATAACAAACATGCTAAGTCTTTCTCAATTTATTTCACCAGGCTGAATTACTGTTTTGTCACCAACCAGCTGCTGGGCAGTGAAATGGTGCAAGAACAACAGTGTGAACTAACATTGTTTTTTTCAGGGATCTTCTTGTAATCACAAAACAGAAAACTGAAAAACAAATGGCTCCAAAACCAGGAACAAGTTCTAGCTTAGCCAAGAAACAACGGCGTTTTGTTCTCCGTGAGCATTTCAAAAATCCATGGTATTCACAGGGACTGATAGCATAAATCATCTTTCATGTTTAGATATAAACTAAGATAAAAATACGGTTACTAAGGAGTGACTACAGAACTTTTAGCTAAAAAAAAAAAAAAGGCACCTGAAACCTATGTGAAAATTGCTTCTCCATTAAGAGTAGATTCCGTGGGCAATTTGAATATGCAAGTTACCTGCTTTAGAGCTACAGCTCAGAATTAAGGGTTTCCCTTTCCCAGAAGGCACAATGGGAAGGACGGTTATATGACACTGAGTGGGGTGATTGGTCTCAACCTTTGTGCGAACAATTGGGCATAGTTTAGAACTATTTTTTTCTAGGTTGCCCTCACATGCAAACCTAAGGAACGGTAATTTTAGATTTGTCTTGAGAACAGTAGAACCCTAAGACAAAGACTGGGAAGGTCACAGGATCATTTTCAACCCTGGAATTGGAAAAAATAACATCTGTATAGCCTTTTTTTTCTATGCATACAACATCTTTTTTTACCGACACTATAAAGTAGGAAGGGCTAAACGTAAGGACTTAGGAGAACAAAATCCACGCAGCAGTCTTTGTCATTGAAAGTCACTTTACTGATGTTACAATATGTCGGTAACATTGAAAACCACAGGCATTTGTATTAAATACTCTCATCGAAGTGGATACTGTGATGCTGTTATTAAAAGTGAGGAGGAATTTAGAACCCCAAATTACAATGATTTGGTTTTATAAAAAGCAACATTTTGTTTAGCTACATGAAAGCCAGATTCATTCACTTCAACAGCCCAATGCCTGTAATGTTTATGACAAAAATATCACACTCAAAGCGAGGAAGTTGTAAATTGCAATGCTTCATTTTGGTGTTTGTCAAAATCTTATGTTTCTATTACGTCAGGTATGTTCTTTAAAGGATTTTAACAAGCAAGGACAACATTATGGTATAGATTGGTTGGTTTCGCTAATACTAGCCCAGCCCCAGTGGTGAAACACAACTCTCCTTGCCTCTCTAAATGTTTTACCAATAAGGGCTAGTATGAGTGGAAAAAATAGATAGCTGCTTTTTTACAGCAATGCCAAAGATAAACATTAGCACAAAATGAAGCTGGCAGAGCCAATTGGTGTATACACCACCCCAAAAGCTTTGCTGAAAGAGCTGGTCATACTGTAAATAGTGTTTTCTCAGGCGGATTAAAAATTCTGTAATGCTTTGCTATTCTGAAAAAAATATTTTGCATTTATGCAACAATAAAAATAAGTACTGTATTCTATATAAAACACTACCTATTGTAATATATTTTTACCCTTAAGAAAAGAAAAATCAGGTTATATATTCACAGTTTGAATATGTTCTGGACTGTATTTCCAAGCAGAAAATATGCAGAGTCTTTATACAGGCAGTGAGCAGGAGTCCTTGTACCAATAATCAAAATAAATCAGCATTTACTGTTATACGGAGCCGTACGATATTGCATGATTAGCTGCTAGCACCACTATACTTACAAGGTCAGTCAGGCCTATATACAGAACGTCTAACGTGGTTGTAAAAATAGACTCTCCATGCTAAAGTTAGAATATATAAGGTCTTAAGGCCTCATGTTAAGATACCTTTTTCTTAACCAAAACTTTATTTTTTTTATTCAGAGGAATACAGAAACAGAAAAAAAAATAGCTTGTTGCTTTGACATTTTATGCTTTAGTAATTAAAAACAGTGTAAGACACCTATACTTCCCCCTTAGAGAATGTGTTTAACTGCTCTGTGCTTACTTTCCCATTTCCTCATCTCATTCTGAGTTCTACTGCAGTTACGGTCTGTCTACCTAGCAGAAGCTCTTCACCAGTTTAAAGCTGGCTTAGCTAAAGGGATTTTGAAACTGGTGTAGACTGGATTTTAGAGAACTAAACCCACCAGCCCTGACCAGGTGAGCCAATTTTGAAGTCAGGTAGAAAGTTTCTCAAGTGTGAGCAAATAACCACATTTCTGTGTTCTGAACTTATTTTTACTCCTTGTTTTGGTTACTGGGCTGAGATAACATAGTGATGGTGACTGCTGTAGTGCTTTTCTAAATAGTTGCAGAAAACTTGTGGAACGACGAGATACCACGTGCTGGGTGTATGAGCTACTGTTTCCAAAGCTTCAGTTTACATCAGCATCCATCCTTGAGGCACCACAAATGTTTTTTGTAAGCTGACTTGGAAGATACTCAGGACAAAGGAGTTTTTTAGTGTAGATGATAGGCATTACTTAATTTCCTGTGGAAATCCCACTTGAAGAGTCCCATCTGTATTGCAGCTATGTCTACTCACTCCATTTCACTGTTTCCTTTTTTCCTGCTCTATTAGGATAATAGTTCTGTGCACACAGGAACGTTACCCCACCATGCAGTCGTGGGATAACAAGCTGTACGTATGTGTGCCGTTTACTTGTATTTGTCTTCGGGAAATCTCATCACAGTCAAATCCCATATTGCTGATGTCTTACATGGTTTGGAAGCCGCACAAATTGTCTGATGGGTAATCCATTCTGGACAAAAAACTGGCTTCAGAGGAGACCAGAATGCTCAAGCTCTTTAAAAATGAGGTAAATAATCTCACACTGTGGTTGATAACAGTGTCCCAAACAGTCTGCTAATGACACAGATAAATAACTCAGAGAAAGAAATGGATGAAATAGGACACAGCACAACTTTTAGGTTCACCGACTTAAGCCTTCGCAATGCCAGAGGGTGAAAGAGACGCAGGATGGCTGAGACACCAAATGGTTTTACCAGTGCAAACTGCACGTAAGACATGAAGCCCCATCACCAACCTACCTCTTGTAGCGAGAGCACAAGATGTATTAACAGCCCCAGAAAGATCTTATCCAGGCCATCGTGTGGAAAGGTGACTAGTTTGATCTTAGCCAACTAACTCAAGAGGCTGTTAGTGGGTGTAATTATCATTCATGGAAATGCTTTTCAGTGGGAGCAGAACGGGGATGGAAGAGAACAGGAGCTTGCTGAGTTTTACACTGGAGCGTGATAAGTTTGCTTACAACAGCTGGGTGTGGGACTCAATGAAGGAGCAAGTCCTAAGAGCCTAACTTCTTACCCTGTGGGATTATGGAGTCTCATCATTCTTTCACGTTGCATCCTGTCCTACTCACTAGTGAACTCATTAACAAAACAACTGCAAATTCGGTCAGAATTTGTAGTATATGCATGCCTGTAATAGTGTATGTACCTACTCTTAGCTCTGGTTTTGAAAACGGTTGTCACATTGGTGTTGACAAGACCACTCACTTCATTTAAAACCAGCAACAGGGATTCAGGTAAGAGGACTTCAGTACATGAGCTACTGACACAGGTTCTTTCTGATTTTAATGCAGGCTATAGCTCAATTTGTTTATTAGCACAATCTAATGAGTACACCAGCCTAGCACGTTCAACATCTCATAAATCAGGAACTCTTACATCATTTGGAAGTAGCTATCTTCAAAGTCAAGTCACACTTCAGATAACTGGCAAGTAGTGACTTAAGTTCACAACTTAAGCAAAGATAGGCTGTATAAAATTATCAACCTCCTTAAAACTACTTACTCAAATATAACAAAACTGTATGTAAATTATCAATCATCACAGCCATTTCTGGTATATTGCCTGAGTGTGTTCACCAAAAGTCTACAGTATGGATTACTGACGTTCTTACGTTAACAAATCCAGAATTAGCAGGTACATTTTTACTTGTCAAACTGCAGCACCATTGTGCAGCATTGTTATTTGGATATGATCTCTGTTTTCCAGTCTCCATCAGTTAGTCATATTATTTTAAATTATACAAGATTCTTCTCCCATGTTGAAATAAATACGTAACACCAACTTAAGTGTAGCTCATCCTGCAGGTCCATATGGACAAGTACTTCTATTTGAGAAGAACTGATAAACGTCCCCACTTCAACAGGCATCTACAGCATAGCTGGCAATAACTAATTCATTTATTAAAATAAAATAAAAATAAAACAAAAGCATGAGTTTCAATGAGTGAAAATGACTGAGCTATCTTACTGATGATACAAGTACTCTGTTTTAGACTGGATGAGGTATTATGCGGCAATTTATATTGCTATTGCCAGTGTAACTAACTACAGTGGATAAAAATATTTGCAATCTTCAAGGTTATTAATCCGGCAGCTTTCCAACACGCTACATTTTAGAAGTAGGAAACCACAGAATGCAAGCATTCTCTCCGTCAGCTCCACTGGCTTCGGAGGCTCGCGCAGCTCTGCCACTTCACGTCTTGTGCAACAACAAGGTCTCCAAGTTACCAGCCTGATGCGAAGTTCTCTGCAGAAGAATTTTGCAAGAACCCAAGTCCTGTGATGTTCTCACTCTAGACCGTCAAAAGTGAAAGTCAATATTTATTTAACTTAAACTTAGTGCTCAGAACTAGACTTCCAGTCACTACATAGCTCTAAACGTGGAAGTGACTGTTAAGAGTTACACTACACACAGAACTGTATCATCATATGCTACGAATGAATTATACCAAAACGAGAAAGAAGCTGAAGGTACACACTACATTGAGAATACAGTCAGGAGAGCCATTTGCTTGCAAAACAAGAAACTACGCACATTACACAAAGAGCCAGTATGTTACACCCTGTTCAGTCTGCCAAATCTTGCTGCTTCTTGGTAAGGCAAAACGGAAAAGGGAGAGTAAACAGTGGTAAACATAAAATATGCACAGAAGTCTAACAGGATTATTCAAAATTACATGCCAGTTTGTATCCAAACAAAATACCATAAAAGGCACATGATGAACAGTCCAGTTACTAAAGACAAGATACTAACGTGTGAGGGAAAAACAGCTTCCACGGAGTAACACAGCGGCTGTCGGGTCAAGCATAATGTCCTAATGTGGGTGAACTCCTTGAGGGTCCTGCTCAAAGTCCAGTGAAATCAATAAAAGACACATTGATCTCAAGTGGTTACGGCTCAGGCCCTAAGTTCATGAGCTACGCGCTACCAACTCTCTTTAATCCAGTTACCTACACTCAAAGTACATCTTTGCAAAAAATATTCTTCAGTGCTGACGGATATTTACTCTTCACAAAAGTGCAGAATCTTTTCCTAAAGCAATTACAAGTGACTGGCTCCTTCCAGATGGTCTGTCTGCATCCACTCGTACTCAGTCATATTTGTCTCTCTCCAAAATACTTACCAGAACCTGTCGACTGTGAAGGAAAATCATTTGAACTCCAGTAGTTCGAGTTCAAGGCCAATATTTTGTCATAATCCAACACATAAAATATAGTGTTTCTAAAAATCTTACATACTTTACAGTTGCTGACATCTTTAAACATTTCTTAATTTAATCTTACATATATTTGACTTTATAGAGAGACTTAAAAGTTAAAAAAATATATTAAAAGGCTGCAAGTGTCGGGTTCAATTATTAAAGGAAACACATGAAAGAGGTAGAAGATTCAGAAACACCGTAGATGTTCCCATCACAATAATATCTAATTGATCGCACGGCTGTTGGACAAGGTATTTAACTGCACCACGCGGAATCGGGTGTTTTATTCTGCAATGGTACTACCTGAAGCTAATATTAGTCAATTTTGGAGAACTGGAGAATTATGAACTGATTTAATATGGTCCAGTTTCTTACTGACTGAAAACTCCCACTCAAAAGACGTTTGTTTTACAACCTTTAGAAGTCTCAGGTGTTAGAAATCTAACCATCCGCTTATGCAGAAGATTAACATCTCCATGGTAAAGGGTTTGTATCCCCTACCTCGGTTTTTTAGGCTAAACTCAATTGTACTCAGTTTAATGCCCCAAAATTTGTCAAAGGGGCTTCAGGGGCAGGAAGCATAGCATTCAAGCGCATGGTAAAGGTGATTCCAGCAACAAATAAAAGACAGCAATGAAACTGGCCGCTTGCCCAGCACTGTTATTATCTAGTGCAGCGAAATCGTTACGCTTCTCCTAAGCTACACCTTGCCGTCTAAAACAGCGCCTCAAATGCTCTATCAAGAATACACAGCGACTCTCACCAGGAGGACTTCACACCACCACATCCTGAACTGATTACTTAGAAGCATTCCCACATGTCCAGCAAGCCTGGACTGCACATTGCTTAAAGGCTCTGTCTCTGTTGTCTGCTGAATCATTCTCCGTGATGCCTGCGAGAGGGTACACCGGTCGTCTCACTGAACAACGCATTCTGGCTGGTTCCTCTTACGATGATTTAAGACAAAGTGCTGCTGTACTGGTTTCTGCAATCTACCACGCAATTGAGATTGTCAAGACAGTATAAGATACTGAAAAGATAGCATAGATTTTGGTCAAACACCAGTTTCTGAGAGACACGGTTTTACAGTACTGTACTTTCTGTATTTCCAAAGATGTCTGCTTGTAATATTAGAAAATCTGAAGTGTGATGATGTTAGTCACGACTGTTTCTTTAGGCATTTGGCAAAATACACTTATGTATAACAGCTATTTTTGACATTATCAAATGTTTACATATATACAATCTGTATACTGAGATTATAAACATGTAAGGTAAAAAAAAAAAGATATAATCCTTGTTTGTTTGACATTTGTGTCAAATAGTTGCCTTTCAAAGTCTGAAATCCTGTCACAAAAAAAATCCTATATTTCTTACTCCTGCATGCTAATTTCTACTACAGTATGTTGTTTATCCCTTACATGTGGAAAGTAAAGAACACAAGGTTCATGCATACAGCGTACAAGTTTACATCAGCTGGGATCTCCAGGAGGCGCGCTCCCAATTCCACTCTGGTCTGACTCGGGACTGCAATAAACCAGAAGAAAACCTCTCTTAGGCGGGACTGGCAAGCGGACTGCAGCTGGGATTCTAGGTAAGTGTATCTGTCATCAGGTGGAATAGCCTTGTCGCGTCCGGGCTCATTATCCCCTGCTATGATTCTGGTTGTTCATCCAATCCACAAAATACTAGTCAAGGAAAAAGAAAGGGGGAAAAAAAAAAAAAAAAAAAAAAAAAAAAAGACTGCTTTTTTCCCTTCCAGATGAGAGGAGGTTCTCACTGTGATCACGGGCATCTCTGTTGATCTTTCAAATCGTCTGAAGAGCAGATGAATGTGCAATGACTCAGTGACGCTGAGTTTCTATAAAATTCGAAGTAAACAGTTCTGATGTCACCCCAGGAAAGCAGCGCGGCTAAATGGACGTCTCCCATAGCTGGAGGGGAAAAAGGAACACAAACACACACTGAACACCAGGATAAAACAGGCTGTTACCCAAACAGCATGAGGTGCTCGTTTGGGGAGCTCCATCTACATCACTTGGGTCACCAAGGCTACGCTCTTGGTCTGCCCCCAGCCTCTGGTGGGTATTGTTCAGACCACAAAGTCAGCAGTCTCATGCGTTCCAGCGTGACTTGCAGCTGGCACAATAACTGTCCACGGCGGGGAGTGCAGAGAGCTTGAAAGAAAAATGTCGGTGTAGCATCAGCTTTGTATTAGACAGCTGTTACCTTACGCTAACTAATACTGGTGTAATTTCACACACTCGTCTGCCTAACTCTGCTCAGGGCAGCATGAACTTCTGCCATGGGTTTGAGCTGGTTCCCAAGGCAGCTCCAGGGATGAGAAACATCAGCACAGCCCTTCCTCCGAGCTGCTCTGCTCCACATGCGCCTGGGAGATGCTCTGCTGCCCCTCACACAACTTCCTGCCCCGAGCAGGGCACGGGGGTAGCAGCAGGCAGGTCTGTCCCCCCAGCAGTGCTCCACTCCTTTTTTCGTTGGAAAAAAAGGACAGAGAGCAGAGACGGCAAGCTCATCTAAATCAGGAACATGAATTAACGCCATCACAAGTAAAACTCCTGAAGTAAATTTCTGAGTTTTTTTGCTTATTCAAATATCTGCTATGTCTGAATTGACACAAAGGAAGCTATGGCTTGTGTCGCCTTTCTCTCCCTGCGCAGCAGCATCACCATCCCCAGCACACTGCAGCGGTTCCTGACCACCCTGGGGGGCCAGGGTGGGCTCAGGGCAGGCAACAGCAAAGTCCCTCCAGATCTGCAAAGGCTTAATACAAGCCCTCCATATCCTCCTTAACTGCAACCTAGTCACCTTTCCGTAAAGCTGGAAAGCAGCCATTCCCCAGCCTGCATGAAAGCGGCTGGCTGTGTCAGCCCCACGGAAGGGGTAAGGGAGGAGATCCAGACGTGCCGCCTGCTCCAAGGCTGCCCCAGGCATGCTGCCAGCTTGAAATAAGACAACTAATGAAATCTGGGCTTCAGCGCAGGTTTAAGAGCCATCCGAACGGGTATCTGTAAACATCGCCACCGAGGCTGCCCTCATCGCTGCCAGAGCCTCGGGTGCGAAGGAAATGCCAGTGCTGCTCTCACTGCTAGTCAGAGACGCTGATCTGCCACGCTTTCCTTCCGAGAAACTACCGGTCACTCAAGTCACTGACGAAACGCACAGAGAAGAGGGACACGTACCCTGGCACTTTGCCTGTTGGCTTTTTTCTCCTCGTCAGGAAGCGGTGGCATCGGGTAAGGGTATTTTCTGCTGGAAGCAATAGATCCAGTGGAGGAAGATGGAGACTTTGCAGGAGACAGTGTCCTGAGATGTTGAAACACACACAATAAATGGGATGTCTTTGGGTCCTAGCACTGCAACAGCAACTGCCATTACTCTGAAGCTTGGTTCGGAACCAAGTATATAGCTTATTATTAGCTCAATATCAGGGGGATAAAGCTGTTCGATCAGTAGTCTAATAATTTCATGGTACGAATAAAGATATTTATAGCTTTCAGGAACACTGGAAGAAAAAAAATAAAGTTTCCTACTTCTTATTAGAATTGTATTGCGTAACAAAATCAATTTCTTAAACTGTTTTATATGGTACTGTAATTAATCATTATAAAATTAACAAACCAAATCTGCAATTAAATAAATACAGAACTAAAAGACAGACACGGCATTATGAAGCCTAAATAGAAATAGTGATTGAGTAAATACAAGCTGAACAGTGTCTTCTACCAGTGATTAAATGGCAATTATCAGTGTCTTTATGTACATCTCACACATCTCCTATATTGCTACAAACATAGCGAATAAATCTGGTATTTTATAACACATTAATTTACACAAATGCATGCACTTGGAGGCCAAACTGTTAGTTGTGAAGTAACAAAGGCATATACAAGGTGCTAATAACAAATTATTAGACATGCAAGCATCATACAGTGCATATTGTTCCAGCCAAAGAAAGAGTCTGATGAGAATATACAAAAATGGACTGATTTAGTCAATGGCAATCAGCATTTCTGTACAAGGTGAGTAGAGTAAGCAGGAGCAAGTAAATGTTTGTATCACATGAAAGGCATTCTTTTCATGTCAATAAGGCAGCAAGCAGCACATTATTGACTGAAATTTTATACCCAAGAAAAACTCTTATGCTTCTGTTTTGAGATTCTGCACTTTTCCCACTTGAGAGGTTCCTATCAGGCTCTGAATTTGGGCAGAATCAAAGGGAAAAAAGTCTCAAAGTAGAAAAATCGAGCTACCCTGGCTGCCTTGTTCTGTTCTGCAGACTGAGGGCATTTTTCAAAGGAGGCCTCCCACTAGTGCAGGCACATCACCCAGGCCCTCCCTGAGCACCACTGCCTACCATCTCCTGAACTTAACCTGTCCCTGAAGATGGATGGTTTCCCTCGGTTTCTACAGGCCCCTCAAACACAGCAGGGGGGCTGGGCGTTGTGCAGCTGTAGACCCCACTGATGAGCACCATCACTCATACTGAGGAGCCACAGGAACCACCCCTGGCAGACAGCCCCGCATCCCTGCTTCCGGGATTTGCAGGATCAGGTCCTTTCCTCTAGAGAGAACTACAGATAAGGCAGGGACTCTTTTGTGTCTGGAATTGTTCTATATCTCTATTATCTTTAAATAATTATTCTTTTATTTTGGACTACTGCATCATTTTGTTGTGTCTGAAGCTCCCTACAACAGCACACTCTCTTGTCTCCCATACAAACAATGATTGATGGTAGCCACGAGCAACAAGGCGTCAATGGAAATTACATGGTGACAGCTCCCCAGTCTGGCTCATGACGGTCTAATGCCTCATGCTGTAGCCTCTAAGTTCAACAGCATGTACAAGATTTAGGTTGGTACAATTATCCAAACACCGAAGAGTACATCTTCAGCACATGCACTTTGATCACCCATTAGGATGAACTGGACATGCACGAACGTTTTCAGAAAGAAAATTTTAAACAGCTACTGCATTATAAAGCAAAGCGTTCGTGTGTCCACCATCACAGATCTGGGCACCAAACTGCACATGCAACAGGCAACAAAACAGTTGTTTTGTGTTTTTTTTTAAATGCAGGGAAAGGTTCTCAACAGTGGCCTGCTGTACAAGTCCTCTCATCTGTGCCCACACTTGGACTGATAAAGATCACTAACAAACTATTAGAGGATTTAGAATCAAAAAAATTCATGAATTTTGCCCCACAGCTGCAGGAGGATTTAAAACCTTCATGTGTAAATTTATAAAGATGCACCTGGAGATTAGAAGCAAGGAACTGGGCAGGTGTTAGATCTGACTTGGCAAGCCCTATCAGAAAGCTGTTTAGATAGGTACCACAGCCAGGAGGTGGCACACAGAATGAAGGCATCTCCCACCCCTTGCACCACAACCAGGCACAACATCGCCTCCTGCACACCACAGGCTCTTCCCATGGGTTATTTCAGGCACCACAAGAGGTCATGGTGAGAAGGAAAGCCGTGGCCAATATACCTGTGCATCAGGCTGAGTAGATGATCCTGGAAGGAGCAATAACCCCGCCAAGGATGGGGCATTTTGAACGTTTTCCTTGCACAGTAGGTCCTCTGACCAGGATCCCTAGCTGAGCCCATAGCCACGTAGCTTTGCACCATAACTCAAACACAGCGCTGCCTTTTCAAAAGCTTTTGAAGCCCAGACCTCCAGTGTAGCTGCCTACGTTTCTTACTTCTCAGCCCCACTTTGTGTTGCCAGCTCACCTATGGTTTGTGCACCTAACCAATGTGCACATCGCTGCTCACCTGCACGTGCAAAGCTACGGCCAAATACATGGAGAATGCAGTTGCACACTTCAAAGAAATGACCTCGCCCTCCCCTCACAGGCTCTCGCCCCTTATTTCTGCTACACAGGTTATGTGCTGGTTTTTGTCATCTTCAGTGCCATCTACTGAGACTGTAAAAACATATCACTGCTCACAGATCTTAGGATGCGTCTTGTGTGATTAAGCGTAGTTGGTTGAGGTGGTTTCGATCGCTTTTCAGGTCCTGCCCTGCAATTGTGTATGTGCTGTGTATCCCAGATTTACAGGTACTTTAAATGAGAAAGAGCCACGACCTTTCTCATTTACAGGATGGAAGAAAGACAGCATTCAGGGACACTTGCGGGTAATGCTGGGGTTAAAGGTAGGCAAAACGTTGCGGTTTGGTCAAGGGTGGGATCCATTTAGCTTTCACTGGGGTTTCAGTTCTCCTGCTATGACATCCATTCGCTTTCATGCCAAATTTCATTTCCAGATGAAACTTACAGAAAACAGCTAGGAAAGCAGACTGGGTTGCAGACTGCATTCTACCCTATACACGCCTTGACAGTTTCAGAGGTTTTACCACCAACCCCAAAGCCATGCACCTCAAGGCACTGCAAGAATATCCATTTCTGATCAGAAGGCAAGATGTAGTGGCAACTTCATGTCCATCTTTCTGTCCCGGAAGCTGAAACTGAGAGTGTGGGGAGACCATGCTGGGATTCACAACAAAACGTGGTGGCAGCAGGAGGACACCTGCACGCGCTCTCCTGCAGCCAGGCGCCTGCCTGCTCTCCCTTCTTGGAACCCAAAAGGGGAGACTGTTGGCCCACAGGAGAAATGTGTCAACCTGGTCACACAACTTGTCTTGCGACTTCGAGTGTCATTTTAGCTGAACGCAAGGCAGGTGGCCCTGACAGATCTGAACTGTTCATCAGCTGTGCTTGGTTCTGTTTTGCAGAATGAAATAATTTAATGGCATTCACTTAACATTCAACCTGGTGAAAGCACTTCAAGCCCAAATGTAGATACTATCAGCCTAACCTCACCTTTGCTGCTGTAGGTTCAGCTCTTTGTAGGACATCGTTAGCTTAAATTATCCTACATTAGGAAGCTGGGATCTTCTAAAAACACTGACGTGGCTAAACATTTTAAATGCAGTTCGTTTTAAAACCCACAGATGTGCACAAGCTTCCTCAGAAAGTGCAGCAGCAGAGGGGAGGCTCGGCTCGTGGGGGGCTGCAGAAAAGGCAAAGGCTGTGACAAGAGCCATCCAATTTAAGCACTGCAGAGCAATGCCCCAGAAGCAGGCACTCACACGCTTTAATGAACTCTTTTCCCTAACTCTGGAAATGAAATCCTGACCTTACTGACATCAACAGGCATTTTTTTCATTGGCTGCCATCAAGGGCAATATTTTGCTTTGGTTGTAATGCAGAAAACTTTTTTCTTTTTTTTTTTAAGCACAGTGTAAAGCTGCCTCAGCGAGAGAAGGGAGCTAATGGCTGGTCACGGCTCGGGCCTCAGCTGGATGCTCACAGAGAAAGGCAATGGACCTCAGAGCAGCAGAGCCAATTCTGGCTAATGACCAGCTGAGGAGGAGCCAAGAAGAAATTGAGGAAGAAAGCAAGAACACCAAAGCACAGAAAAAACAGGAGGGAAATGGATAGCCTGTTGTCTCCTGCCCTCCATGCTCCTTACCAATGCCTTTCTGATATGGAATGGCCATTTTCCCCCTGGGTATGTATCCTCACTCTCCATATAGAAAACTGTTTTCTTTGTAAACTATTTTTATAATATTTAAACAACTCCCATAGAATCTAAATTACTGTAAATATTTGCATTAAATCAAATGTAGGCAGCTCAGTGCTTCAAAAGGTGCCTTATAGTCTTTTTTGTCTATAATTATCTACAGAAATGCCACATATTGGGATCTGACAGTTTATTTCCTGATACCATCATGGCTCCTGAGTCTTTCGAGACTTAGTGAGGATTTCGAGTAATCCTTAACCATATTTTCTAAGGTCAGTCTGTACAGTAGCCACTGTAATTGTCAGTAACAAAAATAAGTAGTAGCATCATGCTGGTAAAACAGCGCACCTTGCAGCAAAGCTGCAACCGGGCAAAGGTTTCCTGCCTGGGTTTATTGCTGGGGTTACACAGCTATGGCCTGGCACGTAAAACTAAAATTTAGCCTAGACTTTGAGCAGTAAAATGAGATTTTTCTTTACCGATCTTATTTTCTTACAGAAGGGTATCCCACAGCTGGGAGCCTTCTGGCACCAGAGACAGCAGCTACTACTATTATCATTAATAAAAAGTAATTACATAGAAATACCCATTAGACTTTGTAGACTAAGAAAAAAGTTAATAACTAGGACACGAGGTGTCAGAGAGACACATTTTGATTTATACAGGGTTTTTTTAAGCTGATGGAGAAGGTCTTCGTGATTACTAATATCTCTATTTTCTGAAAAGCTGCAGCGTTCCTACGAATTGTTGGAAGTGCTTTTGCCTTTTTTCCCCGATTCTACTTCAACTTTACCTGCAACAGCACCAGTCATCAACACATTATTCCTAAAACTATAGGGAGACAAGCAAAACAGCAGTGTTACTTTCAGGGCGTCTTTAAAAGAAAAGAGAAATCAAAAATGATTAGCAACAAGAATACTACTCAGCTAATTAGCTGGTGTAAATGCCTTATCCAGGGTTACGATTCCTAAAATGTAGGATCAGCCAGACAGCCTGACTTCAGCCTGACTTTCTGGCTTACCAAACAAGATTTGTTTTGTTTGTACATCACTTCACAGGCTCAATTCTTAGGAACAATGTTTTACGGTCTGTGACAGATTGACCAAAATTGCATCTGAATTTTAGGGAGAAACTGTTCAGTTAAACCTCTCATAAGCCCATGGCAACTCATCCCAGGAGAAGAGTTGATCCTTTGCCTTCCATAATGTGCCTGCAGAATACTTCCCCATGGTTACCTCAATTAATTAGGACATACAGGTTTCAAAATTTATTCTAATTTCTTTCTCATTTCTAAAGCTACTGCTGCAGGCAGTCATTAGTAAACTTCTATGGTGTAAAATTTTTAATTTATGTTTCATCCCTGCTGATATACAGCCCTCAAAACTCACACGGGTCAGCTTAATCCTCATCTACATGCAAAAAATGCTTAGTTTATCTCAAATACAATTAGAAATGTGACTCATTCAGTGCAACAGCTGACAACCCTCAGGAGCAGGGTACGCTCCCATTAATTTAATCTAGCTACTAAATCAAGATATACCTATATTAAAAGATGAAAACCAAATTAAGAGTATTCACACAGGAATTTAAACCTGTATAACTAAATCATTTAAAGTAACATACTTTAAGCTAGTGCTATCTTCATATTCCATCAACATCTGTCTTTATTGTGACCACAGGGCTTCTGATACAAACACCCTGAAAGACAGCTATGGCTTTAGATTATGGTGAGTGACTGATGGCCTTGCCTGAACAACAAAGGTCCAGAGGGTATTTTTAGGAAAAGGTTTGCTAATAAAAAACACACCTAATTTCTAGTGTGAGTTAGCTTAATTTCACCTTCCAGTGACTTTTGGTCAGTCTGCTAATCTAAAGGACTCCCCACGAAGGTTTTGCTCCATATGCAGCTATGTGGATTTTATGATCAGAGAAGCATTTAGCTGCTCCATTAAACTGAACAGCTTCAGGCCCTGCAGTCCCTTCTAAGGCTTCTCAGAGCTTAAATCTTCCCAGTTCATGAACACACTTGTTGAACTGTGGACACCAAAACTGGGCCCTGTATTCCAATGCTAAAAACAGTATAAAAACAATATACCCTGCCTGAATGTCCAAGCACCAACACCGAGACCTGGCTGCTACTGGCTGGCAAAATCACAACATCCTCCAATAAGCCTTGGATTCTTGTGTCAGGGATTTTTACTCCTTGATCAGGACTGGCAGTCTCAAATTCACCTCATTTGCCCTATCTGTCTAGTGGAAGCCTTTCTGCAACTTACTCTGTGATTTAAGAGTTCTTGAAAGCAAACAGAATTTTTTGCTCTTTTATGACTTTGGGACATTTTTAGTTCTAAAAATGAATAAATTCCCACACTGCTATTTAATACCTGCCAGGGGTCCTATTGGAAGAGAATTGTTTCATTAGCATCTTGTGATACAACTCCACCACGTTTTTTTCCCAAATACACACTGGACATATTAAGTGAATGTTTCTGCCCTTTTGCACTATTATTACGTCTACTATTGTAGCAAAATTATTGTTAAGATTCTATTTACTCTTTCTTACCCTCCTTCACTGTTTTGGCTAAAGATTTTTGCTTTGTATTCTTTTTGTTTCTACAATTCTTGTTTCATCTTTATTTTTGATATGTCAACTTACAGCTTCATCAGTTACTTTCACGTTCTATATTATTTGCAATAAATTGTCTTCCATTCTTTTCTATGCTAGATGGTTTTTTCAGCTGATGCGAACTTCTGTCTCAGGATTTTTGCCTTTTGGGAATCTATTAAAATGTTCTCAGTCTCCTGATTCACGTACAACAGGGAGGCCAGCCTCATGCGTGCTTCTTCTCTTTAACTTGGAATATATCAAAAATATACACTTTACCCTCTCAAAAACAAGCGCTATTTTTGGTTGAACCCTACACTCACTTGTAACAGATTTATTAGTGGTTTGGTAGAGCACAGAGTATATTCTCATACATTTAATTTTCCAATTACAATATATTAAAGTAACATACCACTACTTTTTATTCTTTTTGCATTTAAATTTTAGTATGCACTATATAAGACAGTGGGTAGAGTCAATGTGTTATGAAACCACTTGCTTCAGTAAATTACATTCTATTTAAGTTAATACTACTTTATTAGTGATAAATATGTCTCATGCCCATAAAACACTACTTGGCATAAAATGATGAGAAAGCTACTACAAGCTATAGATGATGGTGGGAACGCATGCACTACACACACCCTTTTCAATGGCTTCATTAAAACATTCAGAAAAAGAATTGTAAATTGCACATGAAGCCAAAAACAGACATCAAAATGCAGCAAAAGAAGAGGGGCCCTTTGCACCTACAGTAACTTGTATTGATTTATACAAGGTAGGAGTCCCAAGATATTTGTATATGCTGGAACAGCTCTTAAAAATGATAGAGAATTAATTTACAAAATACCTAAAGTATGGTCCTTCAGTGTTTTTATTCACATCTTCTACCCACTTAGCTACATTATATTCTCTTTTGAACCATGGGTTTAAATACCTGCAGAAAGCAATGGAAGGAACAGAGAAAGCAGAAGAACAAGAATAGAAAATCTGAGAACACACAGCACAAGCTTAGCAAGGATGTCTTCATCCCCAAAATGCAAGTGAATATGGTAAATAAATCAGTATGAATGTTGGGTGAGGACTAGGCAATGTGTACAACTGCATGAGAAAATCTGACCTACAACAAGACTCATATGTTTGAATAATCTGGAAACTCTGTGGGATACATCATTCATTTAATGTCTTAAAGGTAAAATTCACTCCTATGCAGAGGGCCAGCTTTAAGCTCATGGTTTAAACTCCTCTCATGATCTCTGAATAAGGATGAAGGGGCATTTTGGCTCCAATCCCACAGTTTGCTTGTTGAAGACACACGTTTGCACCCATCTAGAATAAATTGCAAGATGACAGCTTAATGAGCACAGAAACTTGGGCTTGGCCCTTTCTACAGGAATGAATTTTGGCCTCAGTGTGTTAAAAGGCTTGAATTGTTTGCCACTACAGTGGCAATTTTTACACTTATGTACAAATAACCCTGTGATTTTTCAATGATCATTTAATTTGGTAGGACCACAAGAAGCTTTAATGGAGGTGGGCTGCAGAGTTATCTCACATTTTACAAAAGCAATCTTGATACCAAACCCACATTTTTTTACGAAAAAAGTCTGAGCTGCATACTCATATTAGTTACATGGAAATGGTGAAATAATATGGTGTTTAATTATCTGACAGTAATATTACCAGGGAAGAAGCAATATTTTTTTTTGTAACTGGTTTCTCTTAGCCCCCAATAACAAGATTAGCGAATTCCTCCCCCTGTGTCATGTTAAGAAAAAAGGACAGTGTAGAAACAGGAGTCTGCCTGGTCCAATTTAAAGTCTGTTCTTGTTGTATAAGAATAGCAACAGTTTAACGATTATTTGTGGTCACCACCTTTATATAATAGAGACTAGCACACTCTGAAATAGGAAACAAATTGTAACAAAGGAAAAAGGGGAAGGAAATTCCTCTTTAAGTTATTTTTGATACTTCTGGGCCAGTTCTCGCCACCCTTGTTTATGAGAGTGACTGCAATGACCTCACTCATGGGAACAGGCCTCGCAAGGGGTTGCTCAGATGAGTAAAGTTTAGGCCAGATCATGTCGTTCAACCCCCACCACATTTGAAACCACGTTGACAACAAAAGCAGCAGCACTTTTTCGATTTCTTTTGCTCCTTTTTTGCTCTGGAACTTCTCCTCCCCGCCCTGCGCAAGCACAGCCACAGCTCTCAGAAAGTACTCGCCCTCAGCCACAAGTGCTTCTAAGTAGCTTCCTCAGCTCGCTTACTTATCAGGAATCAGGAGTGCTTTATGCTTTCCAGCTTGGGCTCTTAGAGAAAGAAAACATCAAAAGTGGTAGCGCAGCAACAGATGAACTGCAAGTGAAGCGACAGGCTGATGCCAGCATCACCAGGAACTAAAAACTTCTGCTTTCGCTTTAATTGTAGGTGCGACTACACATTTTCTTGTACTTGCTGCAGTACTTTTGACTTGCTTTTTTTCATTTGAAAGGGTCTGTTGGTAACCATGAAACACTCCCAATTGGGCTTCCTGTATTAGAAAACGAAGTGTAACGTGGTATCAAAGCATGCAGTTGTTGCACAACCACGTTGCAGGGTTTCCTGGGTGTGGTTGTATCACAGACCGCCATCCACCACCTCAATTCATCTGTTACAGAAAGGTTAAACTCCAGTTACTGCAGACCACTACGTGATACCATTGGAAAGCTCCCAGATTGATCTCCTGGCCACAGGTTTATTAGTGATGGCCAGAATCTGCGTTTTCGTTGAGTGAGAAATTCCGCTTTAAAACACAGGTGTCCTTACACGTAAGCCTATAACTAGACCAACTGCTCAATTTGGCTTGTAGCGCAACATGCAACAAGGCAAGAGACCTGGGCTCAAGAGTACTCATACTCCTCAGGCTGGCGAGGAGGAAGGTTAGCTAGCGCTGCATCAGCAGGAGCACCTCCAAGCAGTCACGGTGTTTTGCCACAGTGAAACTATTGTATACTGAGGGAAGGGACTTTTCACAGGATAGAACGGCAGCCCAGAATGCAGGGGCAGGTGAGACTGACCTGTGATCCCGACTCCCTGTTTGGGGGTGATCAGAACCCCCTGGGCTTATGCCTTGGGCCGGGATTTGGTGGGCGAGAGAAAGCCCAGGCTCAGATGCATGGGTTACCCTGCTGCAAAAAGACAATATATAATAGAAAGTCTAAGCCAAAGATGTTCGTATCAGTTATAACAATGAGGAAGACAAACGCTTATAGGAAAAGCAGTGCAAATTAACAAAGGTCAGAAACACTATTTGGCAAAACACATGTTCACTGGGACCTGTTTTAACACAAGCTCCCAACTAAACTGCCAGCTTATTCAGAAAACTCTCGTTATCATTCCTGGATAACTCTAACTGGGTTCAATAGAAAACTTGTTTTATCAGGCCATTTCGTCAACCCTGTTTGTGAAAAAGCTGCAGAAACATTTGGCCTGTTGGCGCTCCTTCTGTGTGAACTGAACCTTCTGCCTTTAGTAAAGCACAAGAATTTTGTTTTAAAACATCTAGAAACAATTAAAAACGCCTCAAATGAACTTTAGCAGTCTCCACAGAGCTACACCTTTAGCTGAAGCCTTGTTCGTGTATCTGTTAGGTACAAGGGGTTGCACAAAGGTGTGAGCCTAAGAACATTTTTCAGGAACCGCCCAATATGCTTGCAACCCTCCTGCCAGCGCTGCTCGTGAGGGCTGCAGAACTCAAACCTTACTCAGCGCCTAAGAAATTTTGCTTAAATGATTAATGGCACAAGTCTATCTGGTGCTTGACTGTATACAAAAAACCCCTTGTGCATAATATGTTATGTTATGTTAAGTTACTGCAGACTTGTGCGCATGTCAAATACTTCTGTAGTGCGTACCTGCTTAAACAAAAATTGAATTCTGCACAAGGTGTAACACAAATGAACCCAGTTTTCCAGTAGTTAACTACACTCTCTGCTACTATCAGGAGACCAAGTGTTACACCTTTTCTTCTATCTCAACAAGTATGCTTCATTGGACTCCCAGGGGCAACACAGGTGGACTTTCCAAATGCCACCATTTCCGAACAGATTTCAATAGTCTTCTAGTTTTCCCAGAGAAGGTAAGAAGGTAAATTTGCCTGGGGAGGCCTCCATGTATTCTGAGATATCCTCAAAGCAGCTGGCGTTGCTTTTTGTTTTACTAAATGAGTAAATGCTAGCCATGGTTAGATCATTCTCAGTCAATTTTCTCTGCTCGCAAAGGAAGTTCTCTCTCTAACCAAAGCCACTGTGCACACTCAGCAATTCTCTCCGTTCCCCGCTGAATTGGCACAGCACGCAGATCATTCAGTGGGAGCTCTCTCTACAAGCAGTGACAGGCTTGCCAAGCAGACTTGGACAAGCCAGGAGGTCCTGTGCAATCCAGGACAGATCCCTTCAAAGAGCATTTTCCTGCCCGGCAGGTCTCTCCAGGAACGCACTCGCTGTGCTTCATCCCTAACAGGCTGCTGCACAGCCTTTGGGAAGTACAGGCCTCCTCCGTCTAGCACCAGGGCTGCTGCTGGGTTGAGAGACCGTAACAATCAGCAAGAAGGACAGCAGAGAATGAGGTGGAAATTCAGGAGCACCTTTTAAAAGAGAAAAAAAATTACAGGGAAAAAGATTTCCAACTCACACTCTCTCTGTCTACCTACTTATTTAGTGCTACGATGTTCTCAGAGCAAATGTATAATATACCAGCTGAGCAGCACAGAGGAAAAAATATGCCCACTGGGGTTTTTTTTTTGCTTTTACTGAAAACAATACTCTTTCTAGGCTAAAAAGAGCTGATCTGGTTTCACTCTTTATGGACCGATTCAGCCCCGGTGTCCACCTCTGCTGAATGCCAAAATAATAGTATCATTAATTTAAACTTTTTTTCTTGTTTTAACAGATTTTGTTTAAGAAATACAATTGGAAAATGAAGGAAAGCACAGGACAATTTCTAAAGAAGAATGTGCAATCTTATTTATATTCTTGGCAGTTTGGTCAGACTAATGTTGCTTTTATAAAACTGTCTCATGCAAAGAGAAGAGAAAACAAGCAAAATAATGTTCCAGGAAGAGTTTATCAGTACAAAGACCAAGAGCACAGGGGCACTTGACAGATAAACTCCTCCAAGGGATCTGGGGCTAAAATTTCTGGTTCCGTGTCGCCATTTTGACCATGCAATGTTATAATTGCGATGTGTATCAAACTATTGTTTGTGTAACTTGTAACAGAGGGTCTTCTCTATGAACCCTTCTGAGCCTACTCACCTCAAGACAGTGCACTGCAGATGGAAGAAAAGTTTCAGAACAAACTCAAAATCCCCAAACCGAAGAAAGCAGGGCCCAGAGAGGAGTTAGCATTATTATTAGCTTCCAGCAGGGTCGGTATCAAGCCCATTTGCCCATAGAGATGCAAAGTTAGTACTAATGATACAGGGAAAGGGCACTGTCATCGCTACTATGGTCAAAGAAGGGGTCATTCCTGTGTGGCGTAAGTGCTGTAAGAACAGGCCAGTGCTTGACAAGCCCAGAGATTATGTTTCGAGGCATTCACCATTCATTCAAGATAGGAGCCTGACCCAGCAGGCCTATGTACCTAAGAAAGGCTGTTTCCCTATGAGGAGCACTGCACACATGGGCTCTTCAGTAAATGTGACCGACAAATCAATACAGAAAGCAACTCTAAGCCATACTGAAAAGCTCTGGGGATCAGTTGCTTGGTAAGGACTCTCATTACCCATTTATTGCAGGGCTTACTCAAGACTGGCTCTTTCAGGCTTACAACAATAAGCTTCAGGGTACTCTCAAAGCAGACAGATACCTCTCCTAAAACCTCCAGGCAGGTACACAGAGATACAAATCTCTAACTCTGCAATGGCCCAACCCAAGGTGAAGACAAGGGTAGGAAACAGGTTATCAGAAATTCAGTATTGAACCAGGATACACTCAGCAATGGCAGTTTACTGTAGACAAAAGCCTGCAGTGATGGTGCAGGCTGCCACCATCACTGGGAATTGCTATGGGAACCACTGTGAGGAAGCCTACATAAAAAAGAAAATTGATAGTTAATTTTTAAAGAACACATAAAAAGAGGTTGAAATACATTAGCCAAACCATTTACCAGATTATCAGCCAGCAATCAGAATGGGCCACAGAGCAAAAATGCAGCTCTCTACTTTTCAGTACTCTTAATCTCCATCTACAAAACACAAATATGAAAACTGTACTTTTTGGCTTTGCTTTTTTAAGTTCAGACTTACTCAGTTGAATTAGACCGTGGCCTAAATCTTTTGCCTCTGACTTTCTTTCTGTTTCCTCCTATATTACCTGAAAGAAATCAAAGGATAAAGACAGATAGTAAAACAACCTGAAATTCACCTGTGTCCCATGCCAAACTGTATATTCTTTTTGCATCTCCAGCAAGAGTCTTTACCTCATTAGCTTTAACCATTTAACAGTCACAGGCCAGTCCCTCTTGATTTACCTCACACAAGGTAAACTTGACACTTAGGTGACCTTTCTCTACTTTTTGCTGCAACTGTGCAGAGCAAAAAACTCTTAATTTTCAGATTTCATCTGAGAAAATCACTACACTTCAAGAAAAACACTAAACACTGCCTGATAAAATCACAGAACCTGGCAAGAGTGAATGAATAGACTTCTTCCCCTTTTTCATGTTAACTCACACTAGAGGAATGGGAGAGATTAGATGTCATTTCTATGTGCCAAAGCATTGTGCAAAAAAGGTACCTGTGTAGAGTGCTTCTAAATCCCAATTCCAGGCTGATAATAATTAGGACTATTTAGGGAGTCATGCTGCTGTCCTAAGATCAACCAAACTTTCAGCAGAGTAGCAATGGCCCAGAGGCTGGTTTCGACTGCAGCCAGCACAGAGGTTTACACTTACCTTGCCAAGAATTACTCCTAGGCCTCCCATTTTCACAAATGTCTGAAATATGTTTTGTGTCTGGGATCCTTTCACTCCAGGAATGAGACAATCCATTTGACCTGGAATAGGAGGGCTCAGATGGGGTTATTGTTAAGGGTATTGTCTCACATCAATGTTAGCTCAGCAGTTCAGAGAGCCACATGCCCAAGGCCAGTGACATAACACAGCCTAAGGTCTGTCTGCACTAGTGGAGCACCCAGGTTTTGTGGTTAAACCCTGCAGTTACACTTTGCCAAGTGTCCCTGCAGTGGTTTGGTGTGTCCATGTTCAAGAGCCAGGCTTTATTTAGCACTGCTTTCTCCTGCGTTTAGTGTGCAAACCACAAACACCAGCACTCACCAGATTTCCAGCTCTGCCCCAGTCCTTTAGGTGGAAGATGTTCTTCCAACTGTGCTCATCTCAAGGTCTTTTTTCCTCACATCCCACCTGCAGGCTGCCCACTCCCTCCTCATGCTGTTGCAGGAAAGCTGGGACTGCTTCCCTCTGCCCACTGGGACGAGTCTCAGGGGCCCAGGAGTCTGCGATGAACATCATCCCTCCCATAGCAAGTAGTTCCAAGTGGAGGGGTAACTCTCTCTTATTTTTGCTAATTTTGAATTTTTATTTTATTTTGTCATCTAGTCACTACAGTATATAATTTTAATGCCAAACTCAAAGCCAAAACCAGTCTTTTTATCTAGGTGCTTGATGCAAACTGAAGTTTTTCTTTCTTCTTGTATTCCCTCTAAGAGCCAGGGATGTGCGTGGCAAGGTCCAACACATGGGGTTTTGCAAGAGGCTCCCGCCTGTTGAACTACAGCTGCTGCTCAGCTGTTTGCCATGAGACCTACAAATCTTACCAAAGGAGAAAACATTAGGAAGTTGAAAACTGGTGAGAATAGATGGCTTATTTATTACAAAGAAGTTTTGCTTAAAGGATCTATTGCTGTAGTTTTTAAGTCTGAATACTCTTGCATTTTTCAGTCTCTGCCTTCCTTGGAGGACAGGCATCTCACAGATACTCTTCAGTTTTCAGAAGACCACGCTAATCACAGCCACGCTGAATTAAGTCCAGGGTTTCATTAATTCAAACTTAGTTACAGCACGAAAGGTCTGAGAACCAACGGATCCATTAACAGATTTTTAAATAATTTTCTCCTCCTAATGGTCTATTTTCAGGTTGAAGAGTGTCTTCCTATATACTGGGTTTGGCGTTTGGTGTTTCATAATAGCAAGAGTTATTAGCAAAATTATCTCTTAATCCTTGAACATCCTAATTCTAACACTTCATAGTGCTTTCCTGCATGGAGAAGCCCAGCCGGCTAATGGCCTGGCCGCTCTAATGTCTCCCAAGAGATGTCATCCATATCTGCACACAAAGCAAACCAAAACCAGCCTGAAAGGTAGGAAGTAACACTCTGGGCATTGAAATGGAGGGTTTGTCAGACTTACGTTTCCAGACGTTACAGTGGCAAAACATACCTCAACTGGTGGTGGGGAGCAACAAAACTCTCTAGTACAGACAGACCTTAGAAGCCAGTAGCTCATTGGAACAAATAATAAACATAGATACATGAAAGAAATGAAGTATGAAAAGAAACATAGATACTGAATGAAAGAAGAAACACATTAAATGATATTAATATAAAAACAAACTTTTTTTCTTAACTGGTATTTGAACCTGCTTACACAAGCTATGAAAATTTGCTTCCCCAAGACTTTTTAAAAAATTTTATCCAGATAAGATTCTCCAACAAAACCAGTGCATCATTAAAGGTTAACGCTTGCTCCCTGAAAAACATAATCTACCCATTCACAAATTTAAAAAGCTGAATTTAAAAATTAGAAATCAATTAATTATACACTACTACAGTTTTCTTAATAACATATTCACTAGAATAGACTGAATGAAGTTGCATATAGGATCAAGCTGCTATACCCAAATAGCAAACCTCACTGCAAATGTATCCCTTCCATAAATTTCTCTCTACTTTCAGTGAAATAACAACAAAGAAAATGGCTTCATCAACTGCACAGTTACAGACTGCTCAGCGAGACAAGAACTGAGAATTATGAAGCAGTTCCGGATTGTCCATCCCTCCTACGATATAGTGCTTCCCATAAATTGTTTTGAAGTGCTAGCTGGAGATCTGCATAATTAAAGGATCTCTAACTGCAGAGGGATGGTGAGCATTATGACCTATTCACCTTAGCAATTACAAATGACTCTCAATGCTTTTCAATGAATTTTCCATTTTAAAATGTTGTTGGGTTTTCAAAGTAACTGGAACAATAACAGAATTAGCGAAATCAGATCGAGGGCAAAATCTAATGCCCTCCTTGGTTACTCATAACAGGAAGCACAAAACTACAGAAAGTCTTTGTAGAATTATTTTCTAAGATAACACTCAGTGTACTAGTCTAGCAAGTGGAATAAAATGCAAGCACCACTGTCTTTAATGTGAGACAGCAAGAATATTATCCAGAACTCCAGGTCCACTCAGTGAATTAATGACACTGACAAATAAAGATATAAAACCAACATTTATATTGAACAGTTTATAACTATTATTGAAGCAAACAGGGTTCCTTTTCTTTGATTACATGACCATGACTAAAAAAATTGTGGTTATTTACTTAAATTTTTTTTTGAGCTAGCAATTATTATTAAAGTCTACTTGAAAACAATTCTCAAGCAGGGAGATGATGAAAATTTGATTAACCAAAAATTGGTTTGCAATGGCCTAATTGTAATAATTAGCAGCTCAGGACACATGAGAAAAATCAGTAATCAAAGCACAAAGGATGCTATTTCAAACATTCCACAAAGAAAGAAGAAAGAATCAAACCTGCTGCAAAACAATGAAATGTTCTGACTAATGGAATAATGGGTGATGGAACAGGTAGAAATCTGAAAATGCGACAGAAAAGCAGACCTCTTCTTAGAACTAGATGCAGAGTTTGTGCTGACTCCAGGAGGCATGTCGCTATAAAAAGAGTCGGCCTCTCCAGGCTTTTTTACATAATCTCCCTGGGGTATTTGTCTAAAGTATAATAAACATCGTAGGGTCAGAAAATGTGACAGGCACCAGCACGCACACAAACATGCACAAACATTAGTTTAAAAGCAAGAGGCAAAGACAGCAATTCTTGAGGAATCCTGTTAACCACACACAATAAACCTATTAATAAATAATTCAACATCTCAGTGAAAACTCCCACATGCTTCTGATATGTGCAGAAAAGTGGATTATGTGGTTTTGGTAAGGGAAAACAAGGAACATTTCACTGATAAACTCTGATCACAATTTCCAAAGTGAATAGTTTGTGGTTCTTGAGACATTGGATAACCAAGTTCAGACATTTCAAATGGCTCATGACACTGGTTGCAAAAACCATCCTCAGGTGCAGTGTACGTACTGCGGCCTGAGCTGAAAGCATACTTGCATCAAAAGGAGTTCAGGAAAAGTGAATTCTTTTTTCCTTCTGAGGTAGATGCTTTACATTTAATGTTTGTGACCATTATTGAATTCAAGAATAGCAACCTGTTCAGTTGCTTAAACCTCAGGAGGAGAAAAACCTCCAGTTTATTATTAACTGTTTTCTTGTGCAGGGGAACTAATGCCAGTGTCAGAGGTTCTCAGCTACTCCCGATTACCACCATATATATCTGACAACAGCTTATCCTTTTCCAGTACCAGAAGCTCGGTTACGGTGCATAAAACTACCTATGCATTAGAAAGTTCCTAATCAAATTATGGAACTTTTTTGCTGATGGCGAGTTTGTTGCCAGCAGAAAAACTGCCATGCAAACATTCCAGTTACAGTTCCATCAAGTTGAAAAATCCTCCCTAACACAAGTAGCTACTTTGAAAGTTGGCTATATCATAATACCAAGCAACTTAATTATCTGTTCAGCCTTACACTTTCCAAGGCCCTTTTGCTTCATTCTGCCCCTATTAAGATGCGCATTTATCAGAAGGTTGATTCACATTCAGATTGTGTCCAACTACAGACCCAAACTGGGCTCTCTTCATTCCATATCTGAATTTTTAATGCTTCTAAAGTATTTAAAATATATAATTATATGGCACATAAATCATTAGTGTAACAGAGTACTTCCACAGTATTTCTTCCAACACCTCTCGAGTCTCGGTTCTTGTCCCATTCCTCAGCTGGTACATAGGTGTGTTCACAGTTGACTCAGTGTTGGCAGCTCTGCTCCCCAAGGTTCCTCCAGCAAACTGCTCTCTTGCTATTCCGTCAGAAATAACTTCTGCCATGTAGCTGTGCCTTTTAAGCCACACTATCCCAGCTGACAGAATCCTTGCTAAGTGGGTCCTTTCTATTACTTTCAGTTTACTCATTTCAGTTGCTTAGTACTACCAAATATCATTCCTTATGTAGTGCTCAAAAATACCTCAATGGCTCGTTTTTATCTTTTTTTAAGGAGCCATCATAAACTATTTAAGAAAAAAAAAAGGATACTCTGGACACTCTGATGGATGTCTGTTTTTTCCATTAATGGAGTACTCCTTGTACATATCCAAAAATACTCTATTTAGAAGTCAGCCTACAGAACTTCATTTTCTGCATGAAGGACATTTAGCCACTAAATATCTCCACCATCTTTAAAATGATGGAGCCCTCCATCACCTTCAAAAGCCTTAGCTTATAGCGGTTTCCACTCTGCCCATGGCCACTGACTGCAGACTCACAGCTCTCTGTCCATATACTAATTTTTGGAGATGAGGGAATTTTAAAAAGTTAGATTCTCTAATATTCCAATGCAAACATGCATGTGGCTTTCTCTTTCCATATTTTGAGGTTTTGGCTACTCTGTCCTCAGACAACACTGAAACATCCACAGTAAGGTAACTTGATGGCCACATTAGTCTGCACTTATAGATACACATTGCGTTTCACTAAGCAGCACCAAACCCTGAAATTCTGGCTTCCTTGTGCTGGGTGACTTTTCCTACCCACCAACCTCTCCGTAAGGCTTGACTTCAATTATTTTGCCTTTTGCCTGTTACTGTTCCTGCCTTGTAGTACACAACCAGCACTTAGCAGTGCTTTTCTGTTTTTGGCAAGTATTTTGAGCCAGGCAGAGAAAGCGCTACAGATGTTGGGGAAATGGAGAACAAGCACAACGCGTATCGGCAACAAACGAAGCAGCAGCTTGACCAGGAGGCGGTGATACAGGCAGAAAACAGGGGAATTTTGAGAAACCCTCGTATCTGCGGGAGACTGGTAGAGGAAGGAGCCAAGTCCTTTCCAGAAGACCCATCTGCCAGGCAGATGACTGATCAAAAGGAGGTGGTCTTCTAGGAGCCAAACCCAACTCACTAGGAACTTTTTGAGTTTTGGCCACAAGCTTGAACTGGTGAAAGCTCAGCCCTGTGCTGAAGGCTTTAACTTCAAATCAATCGAGCAGGGTGGCGAGAAAGAATGGGCTCTTCATTCACACAACAATTTCACTGCATTGTATTTTTAACTGCAAAGAAGTTCCAGGAATGAATTTGTCTCAAAAGGCTTCTGAACACCATGTTAGTATTAATTATTCAGTTCTCAGCCTCCTAAGAACACTTTCATCACTAATAGCAAATTTTCAGTCTCTCTTATTGGAAATATTCTCCTGTTTTCCTAAATAAAATAGGCTATCTCAGAAGGAGACATTTTTGCTAGAGTCCAGTGAAATCAGGATTTCAAGCAATGCATTTATAGAATAAATACCAATTTCATATATTCAAGCAAAGATTCTTTAAAATATGATAATTCATCACTCTATTTTCTTTATAGTATGTAAACGAGCAAGAGAGAAGAAAAGCTATTTTCAGAGGTTTCTAAGATACATTACACTACTTTTATCACATACCTCTGTCTTCTGTAGTTTCTTTCCATACAAAGCGAAGAGAAAGAAAGAAAGAAGAATGAGTTATCAGTATGCAGGTATACATGGCACCAGTAAGAGAAAAAAAAAACATAAGGAGAAAAGCAATGTATGCAGAATTAAATTTTTTCTCAACATATTTCTACAGAAAACACTTCTGAAATAAACACACTAAATCAGAATAAACAAGGAAAATATATTCATGTTGATGGCTAAAGTCAGTGTGGAGCTGGAGGTGCAGTTCATGATGAGTTTAAGCATATTCACTGTGAAGCTGCTAGTGAAAGGTGCACTCTTGCCCTCCATCTCCAAAAACTAATACCGCTGGCTAGATGTCATCCCAAAATGAGCCCTTAACTTTTGAAGAGGTACTCAAAATAGAAGTCCAGATTTTCAGACACTGACAGAAGCTGAGGGCAATACACCAAGATAGCATAACCTACTGCTTTACTATCCTAATCTTCATGCATTTTCCAAATGTTTCTTTCCTTACTTATTTCTAAGCTGCCTTCAGCCTACCTCAGTGTAACAAACCAGCAGGGGATGTGCCAGTTCGTTACACCAAATTGCTGGGGCCGTGTCCCAGCTACACCACTGCCTGCAGCTGAACCTGCCCTGCCCTCCATGCACACCAAGGACCTGTGGAGGAAGGACTTCAAGAGCCAGTCTCACCCAAACACAGGTGACAATGCAAATACCTTGAATCTTTTTTTAATACATGTAAAAAACCTAAATCCCTCTGGTTTTAGAAGAAATTCACGAAAGGAGAAAAACTGAAAAAGATCAGTCAGGCTAAAATGATCCACTTTGCCTCTCAGTGAGCGGAACACTGACAGCTCTGCACTAGGAGAGAACTTGCATCTTATTTGCAAATCACAGATCTCTCTCTCCTGAAAAATGTGCCTGAATTAATTTCAGGTTAAGCTGACTGAATATAAACATCTGTTTAAGGAAGCCTATGGTTAAATGCTTTACCGATGGAAGGCTAATCTTGCTAAATTCAATTTGTCATTAGGAAAGATTTATAACTGAATTAGACTGTATTCTTGTATTTCCTTTGTTAGATACAGTAAAATCATAATCTGATCATCTACAAAAAAGAAAAGAAACAGCTAAATAAGAAATAAATTTCAAACCTGGATCAAGCTCTCCAAAACCACATACACATGTACCAATTGCTTGAAAAATGCTAATACTATAAAAATATCATTGTATAAATAAATATTAATCTAATTTGGATTTTTTAGATAATGTTTGAACTATTCTTTTCATAACATAATCAGCTATCAGATGAAATAAACATGTTTTTAAACTGTATTAAGAAGAACACAATTTACTTACTTGTAACCCCAACCAGTTATTCCTAAAACGAGAGCCAACACTAAAATGGTGCCAGCAATAGCCCCTATTATTATATTTGTGCTAACAACACCTGGAAACACAAGAAAGGGGAAAAATATACAGGGTTTTAGGAGAAAAATATACAAAAACAGTAAATGCACTGCCTTTCAAAAACCTTCTTGGACAACTTGCACTAGACTGATTAATTGTAACCAGTGATATAATCTTGAAGTATAGCATGGACATAAAAAGATCATTTGTAAATCAAGCTTTGACCTCTGTGTCCACTTCCCTTAACTGAACACTTGATACATGGGAAAGCTGGGCCTGGTTTGCCAATATAACGTTATCAATATTAAAGTACTGCAGCTTACATCCTTATAACCTGTCTGGCAAATACATGCTTGCACTGGAATAAAAATGACTATTTGTTTGGTTTTGCTCAAATCCCTTCCATAGCTGAATACACTAACCAAAAGAGACATTCTGGAAGATGGTAAAACTGTCCTCCCACAAGGATTTATCACATAAAACATTTACACCCTAATTTTTCCATAGTATATCTTTCTCTTGTATGCAAGCATAACCACGGAATCACGGAATTTTTCAGAGTTGGAAGGGACCTCTAGAGATCATGTAGTCCAACTCCCCTGCTAAAGAAGGATTGCCTAGAGCACATCACTCAGGACTGCATCCAGGTGGGTCTTGAAAGTCAAATATGAATAAAAACCTTCACTCAAAAAATGTAAAAGCCTAAAATTTGTGTGCGAGCATTCTGCATACTGGCCATGTAATAAAAAATTGACTCTACAAATAAAAACCAAACATGTAAGCAACATTACCTTTCCATCAAGACAGGAAAAGCCCCAGTAACTCTTAGCTTGTCCTAATCTATCAATACACTTAATAAGGCCACTCAGATGATTGGGACAAGCAAGGTACAACGGGACACACTGGTACCAGTCCCGAGAGGTGTACTGAGTGCTCGTGAGCGGCACCGCTCACTCAGCCCCAGGTCTGAGACCTCATTCACAGAGTCCTTCTGCTGTGGGAGGAAGGGAAGGGAATGAGGCTCCTAACGGTGCATCGTGTTGTATGCTAACTGAAAGAGTAGGAGATATAGTTTTGCTTGGTGAACCTTCCTCAAATCCAAGCTTTTCCAGTTACTACTAAATATTATAACAACATACCTTTATTGATGGCATCTTTATCAAAAAATATATCATCTTTGATGCGAGAACTGCAGTCATCTCCTCCCCAGAATCGGTCACAGACACACTTTATTTCATTGCTACAAACCTGCGGCCAAAAGTGTAGCTCAGAATAAAGTAATGAAATTAATCTATTCCCATAATTAATACCTACAGTATAGGTACAGTCATATAGCACTTATTTTGATTGCCTGCAAAATTTTGTAAAACATTTTTAATAAACATTAATTTTAAATTGATATATTAGGTATAAATGTATTAAATCTATTACTAGACTTTATATATAAATACATGTGATATGCATTAGGTACGGTAATATATTTTAACATAACATATATTTAATAGAGCCATTTATAATTGCTTTGGGAGACTCTGAACCTCAATTATTTTATTTTTCCAAAATATTAGGAAGCAGTTAATTTCAGATTTAAAAAGAAAAGGAGTTTTAACACAGTGTAAAAGACGTTGAGAGAGAACAACTCCTTTGATCTCAGCTCAGCTGCAGGGGCCCGGACACTGTTTCAAACTCAGTGAGGGACAAGGGGACTCGCCAGGGCCACAGCAAAGCCACAGGCTGTGCACCAAGCAGAGAAGCTGCCACTAGCCAAGAGCCAGCTCACTGCCCTCTCCTCTAGAGCAAAGTAACTCTCAGCCAACAAAATCCAATGACCTTAAGAATCTTCTTGGCTGTTGACACAATAAAGAGGGAATTAAAAAGAGCATCTGGAAGAACGGAGACCCAAGTTTCTCAGTTCATAAAACTTTTATATTCTCCAGTGCGTTGCCTGAGGAAATACCAATCAAGTTAGCAGAAGTGATAGCAAAAGAATTGAATGATAAAATTTTTGTAAAAGTAATACATACTTACTATGACTCATTGTTTAAGATGCCTGGACTGATATGCATTTTGTTTACTTATGTGCCTCTCCCCCCTTTCCTTTTCAAAAGCTTCTCCAGTATAAAGACTTCTAGAGTCACGCTGGTGGCTTCCTGAAAGGTCTAGCTAGTACACTACACAACGCCAGGTACTCAGCAACAACAGAAAAAATGATTAAGAAGTACGAGAACATACACCATGTCCTGAACAAATTTGGGTGTCTGTGGTGCCTGGGCAGGTGCTGAAGTTGAAGGCCTCGGTGGGGAGGCAGCGATGCTCGAGGCACACCATGTTCGGCCCACATGGTGTCCCATTCTCCACATAGCCCAGGTCTGTCTCCTCATCAAGCTTCACGTGGCCGCCACTGCAAGACAACCAAGAGGATCCCAGAGACTCGTGCCCTGATTAGATGGGACTGCTTGAGAAACTGTGCTCTGGGCTATGCCCTTCATTTCTGTCTGCATTATACAATGTCCAGAACCAGGAAAGAGCAAGTATTGGCTTATTAATCTCACTGGCCCTAATGTGAAACAAACCAAAACACAGTGTATCTACATCAAACAAATGTTAATGGTGGAAACAAAGACCATTTATCCTGTGTGAGAGCCGGTGTTAGATAAAACACTTACTTTACTTGTGTAGGACTTTATTTCGTCACTGTGTGAAGCTATGAGAACACACCAGGTCTATAATTGGGATTCAGCTAACATATGGCAACGTATTAAGCTGCCAGTTAGCTTTGGCAGTGCAGGCATATGTCTAAGTATTTTGAGTACATTAAGTACTTTACAAACATTAAAGAATGTAAAATCAAGAGGCCAGAGAAGAGCATTATGACTCTACAGGGAAAATTAACTACTATGCAGAGGGAACTGTAAAACAGCTGCGCTCCCCTCCCCCCAGTCAATTTCCTGAAGCTTAACAAAAATTGAGTGGGAATAAAGGTTATGTGTTAATAGGAAAAAAAATACTTAATGGAAACAGTTGTTCTCCACTTAGGAATGAGAAAGCTGCTTTTCTATGCAAGCTGGATATTGACTGTCTCTGTTCTGTTTTCAGGATTTCCAATTACCTGCAATTGTAGACTTTTCCAAACTGCAAGATTGACGATGTGATTTCACCATCAAGTTCTCCAAGCCTGGGCACACTGGATATATTGGAGCACAGAAGGTATCCACAAAGCACATCCCTGCATTGACAGAATAAATGATACTCACCAAAAAAAATTAAATGAAAATGGACGATCAAAAAAACGTAGGTTTCCTCACTTGCTTTATAACATGTTTGTTATTCCTTGCTTTTCTCCTACTGACAGTAACTCCCATAAATAATGTCTTGTTTCCCAAGAAAATTATTCTTCTTGGGGCTTAGACTGGGAAAAGTCTCTTTTTTATGATGTATTATCAAAAATACTCTGAGTAATAGCAATCAGGGAGCTGTCAAGAACAAACCACATCAAACTGATTTAATATCTTATTAAGATACAGTAACTGGCCCATAGAGGAGAAGCAGCAGATACTGGCTTTAAACAAACTCTCATACGACACATACGTAAGGGAACTAGAGACACCAAGTTTAATTCAACTGTTGAAGAGAGTTTACAACTCGTGTGCGGAGACTTGTGTGCTGTCAGAATAGAAGCATCTGGTCTCTCTCATATTACTCATGAATTTGTAATGGAACAAAGGTAAGGTTATCAAATCTGCACAGAAAGGTAGGAAAGGACATTAGTTCACCTGTAGGCAGGATTAGAATTTTAACGGCATTGACAGAATGGAGAACTCATCTGAAAAAACAGGTTTATAAAGACTAGCAAAATGTTCATAAATAGGCAGAAATAATCAAATGCTTAAATAAAGAATATGAAACAATGGTTTAGGCAGCAACTTGCAGGAAAAGATGTGAAAAGTTACAATACGATGAAAACTGAACACAATTTAGCAACGTAATAGCACAGACAGCGTAAAAGGTGAACACCCCACTGAGACGTGAAACCACAGGCCACTCTTCTCTGCATTGCTAAGCCTCACCAAGAGTACTAGGACCACTTTTGGTCCAAGTGCACCCAAAGCTCAGATGGTGCTCTGTTCTCAGAGATCATCACCTCTCAACACTCTGCTCCCTCCAGAATTTCCTCCACTAAGGTCTGCTGAAGAAGGTCAGGAAACGTCTGATCCATACAGAGGCTTTTTGAGCCTCTTCATAACAGCTAAAGAACTAGATCGGGGATAAAAAAAACCTCATACTAGTTGTTTTCTAAATGGATCAACTTACTGTTTATTGCACTGTATCCAAGAGTCTTTGTCTCTTCCACAGTTTCCTTTCTCAGTCCCTTCAATATTCAGCTTCTCATAGCAGTACCTGTCAGCAGCTGTCACTTCTGAAAACAGAAACAATCTCGTCTAAGATGATGAAGGCTTTGAAAAGCCAGGTCCTGGGAAATGGGGATGCATAATCAAAGCAAGCAGAGCTTCCCAATCTGTGAACTGCAGTACCACCGTCTGCAGGTGGCCTGTGAAACTATGCACAGTGTCCTCAATGAGAAGTTTTATGTTGGCACCACAGGACTGTTCTAAAATTTTGTTCAGATTGACCAGGGTTTATTGATCCAAAATGTCCAAAAGCCACTGAAATAAAGCAATAAATGTAAGTATAGGTTCCCTAGGTGGTTATTAATGAGAACTTAAACCTAAGACTTCAGAATAATCACCAGTAAGTTAACCAACACTAGGGAAAGAGCTGGAAAAGAGGATGTAAACACAAAAGGAGGGGGGGAAGAGAGGGAGGGACATATTGTTTTTAATTGTTCTGAGTATGTCTCTTCCATAATTTTTCTTAGCTAAGATAATCTTTCAAGCCACATGAACAACGACAAACTTAGAAAAAATCACATTCACTCACTTTCACCCCAGATATATTTACACTGCCGGTCCCTGGTTTTACATCTTCCTCCAAAACAAATACCCTAGAAAGAAAGAAAAGATACAGAAAAAGTTTAAAATAACTTACTTTCCAAACTATGTATTGGTTTAATATACAGATTTGTCACATGCTTTCTACTGAGGCAACTAATATGTGATTCTACTTTCTCTTCATTTAAATGCTTAGCTCCAAAATATGACTAGCACCCAAAACTCAGGAATGTCAGCAGAATTGTCCCAGGTGACTTCTAAAGATCTTAAACCAAAATCTATAAAAAGCAACCTATAAAAGCAGTAAGATAGTAAAACAAACTGACATGCCAATTACCTGCTTGTTATCACATGAATATCCATCCATTTTATGAATATTGGGAGAACACTATAGAAAGAGAAAATAATTAATAGATCATAGATCAGACAAGCATGGAAGCAAAGGATACAACAAATGTCATATGGAAAATTATTTCATTATCATACTGTTTTTTTCAGTATCAGCAGGTTTAATACAGTTTTTATGCACCTTACTACACAAAATGGTAACGTTCATAGTGATTGAGAGACTAAAGGTGGGTTTTTTTCATCTCCTGGATAGAAGATATAAAAATCACCTGACTGGAGTTTCCTGTGCAGTTCTCTGCAATATCACAATCATTCACTGCTTCTCGGCACAAAACTCCTTTAGGTTCAAACTGGAAAAAAAGGACAGAAAATTAGTGTCTTGGTTTCTCCATACCTTGCATTAAATGCCTTTTTTTTTTTCTTCACAGTTTTAACTAAAATAAAAAATGGGAAATTTTCACGTGCTGACTGAAGTAAGAAGATTTTTCTTTCCCCACTGTGGACATGGCACCTGTCAAGCCACTGGCCATTTACTGGTGCAAGTGGTACCACTCTCTGAGACACCTCCTCCTGAGTGCCTCGAGTGTGGGGCCCAGCAGGATAAGTGCTCTCCTGGGACATAGGACCTCCGGCGTTCATCAAACCAATACTGCAGTGGCTTGCAGCATTATCTTGACCAGGTCATTGTGCCTTTTTGTGACTATTTTACTTTTCTTTATAAAACAGGGAAAGTGATCCTGATTTACTTGCTAGGGATGACGAACACTGCAAAGCTCTGAGTATAAATACTATAGTTATTACAATGCTCCATTGTAGAACAGGAACTATTAATAAATGTACTGAATTCCATACAGTTTGACGCAATTTTCTAAGTGACCAGATATTTAACAACGAAAAACATATCAGTGACCTAACTAGGCATTTGGTTAAAGACTTCTGTGCTAATTTTCAAGACCTGTAAAAGGAGGAAGACAGCCCGTAAGTGGCAATTGTTAGTGCAGATCCCTTATTTTCCCTGAAAGTTTTCTTAAGTCTGTGACACCCAGTTCATTTGGCAGCTCTGTGACTTTTCTGGAACTGTATGCACATACAGGGTTTTTTGGGGACAACTGCTAATTCCACAGCTGGTGTGAACAGGCACACATCAGTGGAAAAGCTAGACTCTGGTACTTTCTCAGCTTTTAGCTTATCTTTTTCCTACCAGGCTCTGGAAATGCAGACAGACAGGAATGTTGTCAGAAACACTACAGGATGCTGGGATGTACAGTCACCACGTTTTGGTTGCAATTCTTCCTTCATTCCTGCTTTCAGGCAGGGTATTACAGGGGAAGGTAACCCCAAGTTTGGGAACTGTCTTTTGAGTTGTCCTGATTAACACCTCCTAGGGACATGTGTTTTGCAAAATTCTGCCTTTCTCTTCATCATCTCACCCTCACGACTCTGTATGTAGACGAACCCTTATCTCATTTGCAAAAAATAATGTAGGTATACAGATGCTTATTTTTTTTCTGATAAATCTTTAATATGGTGCCTATGTGACTTGGATATTTGAACAAAATTCACCCACACTGGCAATCTGCTTATTTTTTTATATTACATTAAAAAAAGCAATGTGCTTAGGGGAAATGTGATCTGTTCTAGCATAGTCTGTGCTTTTTCTTTTTTTAACTTTAGGATGAGCACTAAGTCAAGAACGTGGTCCACAGTTATTACTGATGTTCCTCCTAAGGAAATTAAACCCTCAAATGCCTGCAGACAAAGATAAAAATGTCACACATAGTACACCACAGTTTTAATAACATTAATAATAATTATCATTATTACTAAATGAGTATAAACAACTATTTGAAGTTATATTTAGCTGGGCTCCCTTACACCCAAGATCTGGCTAAACTCCTTTTACTATTTCCTGATATATCAGGAAGAATATCCTATAGTTTATGTAAGTCTTGATTCCCTTTACTCAATGGGATTTCCGTCAGTCCAAACGTAAGGAGACACAGGCAGACCTAACTGAAACTGAAGACAGGTGTCTTTTAGATGAACGCTTCTGAGCAATTCTGCTAGCTGCATTGTTGTTTGTTGTTTTTTAACTATATCCCTCTCTCAGGCCCTCTGTGGTACGATTTTCCCATTCAGTCTCATTGGGCAAATCCAGAGCAACATGTAAGGCACTGGGAGTGGCACATGGGTAAGGATGCGCGTGCTTAAACAAGGACATCTAATGAAACCTCGTGTAACTTCAACCGGTTTCAAACTTGTCTGAAACTGGAAGGCTTTAATTCACCTCTGCATTTGATCACAGTCCCTGCTTCAAGAAGCCAAGCTTAAAAGACAGAGAACAGCCCCAGACAAACCAGTTTTCAGCCAATTTTAAAAGATAAGCTCTCAGAAAAATAATCAGAAGGTCTGCAAGGAAAGACATGTGCTGCAGTGCCTGGATGCATTCCCTCCAGGATGCTGCAGTGAAGGTCACTGCCCTTACCCGGCACTTGCGACAGCAAAGCCCGTTGCTGCACTGGGAGCCTGCCGTCAGGGTGCAAGTGTTGCAGCACTCTCCTCCTTCGCTGGCACACTCCTGAGGAACACACACACTTATAACAGAATACATGGGAAAAGCAGATGAGCCCCAAGCTCTCTTACAACTTCTCAGCTTAGCACGCTACCTGAACAGATTTTTAACCAGGCTTTTAGGCACCTCAAGGCAGAAAAAGGCACACACTGTGGAGCATGAAGTTGCTGTTGCCTATGCAACACAGGAAATTATTTTTTTAACTTCACAGTGTCTATCATTACATACTGACATTTTAATACTGACCAGAGTGATGTTCCCATCTAGGAAAATACTTTCTTTAACATCTTTTAAGGCCCAATTCTGCACAGGTAGCTATGACTATTATTCTTGTGATAAAAAATGTGTGATGATAAAATAAAAATTCTGGCCCACATTGTGTTAAACATGATGGAAAAGGTAAGAAATGATGAATCCTTTGCCATAGGACCTTAACACTACTGTCTTCCTCCACTTAATGTTAACAGCAGTAATAGGCAGCACCATCTCCTGGAGAATCTAGTTGCTAATTTAAAGTACATTGCACTTACTGCTATCGTCCCACAGTCACACTCTTCTCCATCTTCCACAAAGCCATTGCCGCACTCTGGAGGATCCAGAAGCTGCAGGGCAAAGTAAGAAATCAGCGGGCATGTCTCTCCTAAGGGAATCATTGTCATATTTACTCTGTACAATGTTTTTTTAGCTATCACTCCAAAGGCATTAACCAAAAACCAGTACCTACAACTCAGGGAGAAGCAGACTAGAAACAACACAAACAGCAAGTGTAGAGAACTAACAATGCTGTGAACTAGTTCAGCAATATTGATGAGTCACATAGCGTCTTTGGTGAATGACTGCCATTTTTACAGCAAATTCAGTCTGAGCAAAAGCCACAATCAACGCAAAAGGTGTGACAGCAACAACAACAAAATCATTATTGTCACAGAGTTTGCAATTGCTGTTGCTCTAGAATTCAAGTGATGAGAGCTGTGTACCAGGCTGAAGCCCGAACGACACCTTCAGATGGAACAGCCATAAGAAAAATTGTCCTTTGGGAACACGTGGCTCAGAAATGCAGAGAGAGGCTGGGTTTCTTTGTCACATTTTTGTTGTAGTCAGATGCTTTTTCCTTCACTTTTTCTGTACCATAGTTGGAACTTTCAGAAGTTTTCCATAAGCATGTGTCACAGGCAGATGAGAAAGTATCAGCCAGTAAGGTTTCCTCCCTTTCCCTTCAGCCCCCCCCCCTCCCCCAAACTGTAACTTAAAATGTCTAAATCTGTACATTTGCAGTAGCACTTTCCCAGAGGCAAGATTCATTCACCATTTTTTACATAGGACCCATACTATGCTGTCTTTTAATGGACATTTTACACTTTGTTCTTTGCAGTTTCATTGTTAGCGATTTCCTAAAATTTCTAAAGGTAATTCTTCAAAAAGAAAAAAAAACGTTGTTTTCCTTTGGGCGTAAAAAAACATAATAGCAGCTTTTATTACATAAATGAGAAGGCATAGATGTGTGTCACCAAGACTAAAATTCTGCAGGCTGTCCTGAGCTCTCCAATTAAACTATGATCGTTCCAGAAACCACACTCTGCTTATGAGCCATCTGCACAAGTACATCGCTTGCAGTGTAGATGCATTTCAGTCTGGCTGCTGCCATTCTGTCAGTAGCCCACAGGATGGAGCATCACCCTGCGTACTTCACTGTGCCACAAACCAGCCTGAGGCTTGTGGCACAGGCTGACGTGTTATTATTAGATCCCTCTATTGAAATGGAAATCTGACTGCAGCATGAAATGCATATGTAGAATTTAACATTAAATGTAACTAAGTAATTATCTTTTAGGATTATTAAAGAGTTGTTAAAACTGCTTGTTTCCTACATATTTTTTCCAGACATCTTAACTTCTTCAGTATCTCTAGGCATGCGCTGCACAATACAAACAAGTAAATGGCAGTAACAGACGGTCCTGCCTTAAAACACTGGGGCAATTTGCTGTAGTACATAGGGACAGCTAAATATGAAATGGAAGAAAACAACCCGAAAAGCAAACTGGATAACTTTTCCCCAAAGGTCATACAATTCATCCGTTCATTTGAAAAGAACATACACTCAATCCGCTCCAGCTGTCACTGATGCAGTTTTTTGGATCGCAGCTGATCTTACAGCGGAGCACTGTTGAACACTGCACCTTGTCACATCAGTTTTCCTTTATCTCATATTTCTCGAAAAGCAAAAGTAAGTTTGTGTTTCACCACCCTTGCTAGGAAACATGTGTCTTTGACAGCCTTGTGAATCAGACAGACATCCATTGACAATAACTTTAAAACAACCCACAAACACCACCATATAAAAGAGTCCAAATCACCCTGGCTTCCACATCTAACTTCACATTTCCACATGCCATTAGAAAAAAATGTAAATGCTTCCAATCTAAATGGAGATGACAGTAATTGTTTTTTGCCAAGTGACAGATGCATTAATGAACATAATTGCTAAAACAAGCCCAAGTAAGACACATTACACTATGGAAACAAGTCACTCAGCAAAGAAATAAAAAACACCAATTTTTCTCTCCACCTTTACTGAGATGGGAAAAAGTTTCTAAATTTCTAGAATGCAGTTGCATTTTAAAGAATGAGAAATCTTACATCTTCTTAACAAATTACAGTGCTTTCTCTCCACTTTTAATAATACATTCTTCCATGAAAAGGAGACCTCGAGAGACAAGCAGAGTTAGCTCATCCAGATTTGATGCCTTCTCTTCCCCTCTCTACCATTTATTGAAATTCTGTGGTTGTTGGAACATGCCATTTTTCTCAGCCGCTCCAGGAGGAACATGCATCACTTCCACAATTGACTTTCTCTTTTACATCTGTGGTCACCTCAGTTAACAAGTCTTTCTTCCATGTTGGACTGTCTTTCCTTTGCTTGTTGAAAGGCAGACATTACATAGAGGAGAACACTAATTATATTTAGAAAAGAGTCAAGATCATTATCCTGATTCCTTTACATTTTAACATATGCTTCAGTACATGGAGCAGGAAGATACCGAAACCCTGCTGCTAATCCTCCATTGTAGAAGTGCTTGCATCTTGGCTGGAGTTTCTTTAGCTTTGTTTTGTATTTATCTCCCTTAAATATCTCAGTTAATCATTTCATACTCTTTGCATTCTTCACATGAATATACCTGTTTAGCAGGCCAAAACTGAGACAAGACAAGCAAAGAAAAGGCGAATACTATCTCAAGAGATATTCCCCAGTTCTCCTGATTTCCAGGACTCATGCAGCAAGACCTCTGATATCGTACTTTAGAGGCAAATTTGGAGGTGATGGGTCAGTCACTTAAGTGGGTCTGGATGCTTTTGTAGCTCTCCTGTCCCCAGACCTTTAGGGAGTTAACAGACGCTCCTAAACGAGGCAAGGTACAGTAGCACTGAGGACCAGGGTCCAGCAGGGATTTGCCAGCCTTCCCCATCTGTGTGACTACCCAGCACAAGGCAGGGCTGCGCAGAGCCACACGCGCTGGCCTGGAAGGACCTAACACAGCGCTAAGGTGATCCGAGCACTTCTCACAAGACACATTTCTCTCCCAGGACGTGTGGTTCAGAGGATGACAGACCCTGGTGATGGTGACAGAGACCATGTGGGCAGCTCCTGGGGAATGAGGCCTGTGACAGGCGCCCAGCAGCCATGTGTTCTACTAGTGTCTGTCCCCCACTCCTCGAGGCTTTCTCTCCTGCTCTGCCTCTTCCAGCTTTAGAAAAACTAGTCCCAGTTTTCAAACTCTGTTCTGAAAGCCACTGTAAAAACTTTGCCTTCTCCAAACACGGAGAATATCGGAACCACTTGTAGTCTGCAAAGCCACTGGGCTGCACAGCAGTGCATCCCCTGCAGAGGCTCTAGGAGCTGTGTCTTGGAACAGGCATGAAATAAAAGCAATCCTACTTCAGCTTCCTGTCTTTTGTACCAAAAAGACATCAGTTCAATGCAAATTAGAATTCAAGCTGTGCAAAAGTTTACCTCTTGAAACCTCAGCAAATAAATTCAGCAACATATTGTATTTACAACATTCAGAACAAACTGCGTGAGGGATGGTTCTAGATCAAAGCCTGTGGGAACTCTGTTGGACATGAAACTACTTATTAAAAATTTATTTAAATATCATTTCCAAACTACTATGAACTAAAATCAGCTACTTTCACTCATATTTCCGCAGAAAATTTATAACCTAGAGGAAACCAGAAATACTGAAATTACAGGTGGTTTTTCTTCTCCAACATTATCATTGTCATTCTTCTTGGTTTCACCTAAATTAGAATACAAATAATACTCAGTAATAAGTTAATGCTTACTTTGGTTGGTTTATTGAAAAGGCAGGCTCCACCTCCATTGTTTAAAAATTCATGATATTCTTCAATATCACATTTGGAGAACTTGCTTGGAAGATAATACCTGCACAGAAAAAAGGTAGCAGGATTACTTTCTATAGTGCTTTTTACACTATAAAAATGATTTCTTTTTTCAAAATAGGAGGAGAACTATAATGTTATACTTTAGAAAAAGTACAAAACCACACTGTTCAGAATAAAAGTGACAATCTGCTTGTAACTCTATCTAATTTGTAAATCATTTTAGTAAATGAGAAAGAACTTTCAACAGTGACACGGAACTCACGGAAAAGGAGAGGTCTAAAACATTTCCCTAAGTTATTTCATGCCAAATACCACAAATCTTATTACACATTGTGTAGTTCTCATAAACATGGCCTGTTCCACTAACTGGCCTCATCTCAGAAATACATTTATTTCTTCCCGTACATACCGCAGGAGACAAAGATTGCTCATAGTGCATTTCCCTCTTAGATGAAATTGCTCTCCGGTCAACAAAATTTTAATAGAATAGAGTTATGACATTTTAAAACATGCTTCTAACAAACATCAGCTGACATTTCAGCTTCCCTCTCTCATGTGCCCTACTGAATAAATTTCATTCGAGCACAGAGTGCCAACCTAGGGCACAGTGCACCACCTAAAACCAATATGATGCAGAGAATCTTTGCATGGAATCTTTCCACGGGGAAAGAATTTTTCCCAAAGTACCTTAAGTGATATTTATATTTAGGTCCTCAGTCATGAAAGTACTTATGCTTCAAGCAGATTTTGGAGTCTCCAGGGCCCTCCTGTATCAGCTCGTCAGTGGATAAAAAAATACTACTGGAAGTGCTATACAAAATAATTCCACATTGCCAGAAGTGATGGCCTGCAAACCATACTTGGTATTTTACATCTCTAGTGTTTATGATTTAGGTCTAAAGACTACACAGAATGTAGGATTCACCATCCTTCATCAATAAGCTATGTAAATACAAGCTTTTTTTGTGTACCTAACTGTTTGAAAGGTTTGGATTTCAGATAAAGAAATCCATTAGATAAGGAATCACTTTTACAAAAATCAAGAATGTTTCTCAGATTGGCTCTTTAACATACGAAAAATCAGAAAAATCCTACCTGGTACGTTTTTAGATAGACAAGGTAAAAAAGGCACACATTCACACTTCCCAAGAGCTTCCAATAAAATATGGGGTTTTTTTGTTCAAGATTGTTATGAACGCAAAGCTACTGTGTAATTTTGCAGGTCAGTTTGAAACCAATTTAAAAAGCACGGTCTTTTTCTAAGACTAGACTATAGTTTAATTCATATATATCACAGAAGTCAGGCCTGTAATATGAAGAATTAAGGTCTGAATACACACTTTAGAAAGCATCAAACTTCATCTAGCAGCAAAAATTTGCTGATTCACTTGTCTTTCGATAAAATCTCGCCAGTGACATTACATGTGGGCATAAGCATACTCAGCCTCCAATGGGAGCACTTTTTCTGACATTGTCACACAAACTGGAAGGATAAAAAATGATATAGATGAAAGATTTAACAGAAACACTGAAAATGAGACATACTTAAGCAATTCGATAACAGTATTCCAAGAATTAGGATGTGTCACTGTTTGTTCCAACAACTCAACAGCAAACTCGCAGGAGAAAAGAAGCTGAGCATGCTTCTGCTTTTTTGCAATGACCTGGCTTGGCTGTTGAGCCCTGTGCTTTGTGAGTTGAACGAACAGTCACCAAAAATCCTCACGGATCGTCTCATTAACTCACTCACTCTCATATTTATTTGAAAGTGTCTTTGCTACATATGTTGGATAGCTAATACCTTACTTTCTGAAACATGATTCACATTCTGCTGAACTACAGAAGGCAAACATTTTCACGCCTTTCATTTACGTCATTGTATGAAGGACATGACTTTCCTCTAGTTGAAATGCCTTACCCTGTGTCTCCCATTATGCATCCGGACCACGTGTCCTCACACTTACATTCACCTGACAATAACACGAAAAAAAAATTACATCTTGAGTCTTGTGAGTCCAAAATAATACATTTCTTATCACAAGAACCACACTGTAGTCAATTCCATTTCATATTTAAATACAAGTTGAAAAGAATAATTTGCTGGTTTATTTCACCCCTTAGTTTAAGCGTATCAGTGCACGCTGACAAGCTTCCTTTCAAAAACTGTACATGATTCTATGCAATCCTGAGCACTGAAAATACGTCCTGTTTTTCTTTCCTTCTCTTAAAGTGACGTTAGGGGAAACTACAGGGCCAGCCTCCAGCACTTGCCAATCATGAGTCAGCTCTCCTGCCTTCTCCAGTGTCACGATATTTGATTTCCAAATTTTCAGAGTAAAAAAAAAAAAGAGAAGAACCATTTTAACCCTTCTTCTAATGTTTTAGTTCACTTTACTACCACGCTAATGTGACTGGGGAAATCTTCACTTGAAAAAAAACAAACCCAAACAATAATTCACACAAAAATGCATAATAAACACGTAGAAAACACAAGCCAGCACAGCAGGATCTAGCAGCTTCTTGCTCCGCTCTCCCTGCCTTCCCTTGCCTGCCTCCCTTCCCCAGGCAGCTCCCTGGCAGGCAGCAGGCAGCCCTCCCTCCTGCCCTGCCAGCCTGTCTGGGATTGCTTTGCTCTGGTCCCAGCCCTTTGCTCTCAGAACTGTCACTTTTGTCTATTTCTATACGTATGCTTTCCATGTATACTTTTACCTTTCTCTTTCTGCAATTTGTCTTACTGTAATACATGAATATCAGTTTATTAGTTCTGTTTTAAAAGTACAATTAAAAAGAAAATGAGTCTCTGCCAAACAGTTGCATTCTCCTCCCTCCCCACCAAAACTGTGCCCGGCCCCTCTGCTCAGCCATAAGAAAGGGAACCACCGCTATAACCATTTCCACTTTTACCCGGCCCCTGTATCAGGTTAATAATATGCAGCTGGAAAATGAATACTGAATATGTTGGTAGCATGGAGTATCCATCCTACATTTCTGAATATTTTTCAAAATAAAATTAAGTAAACTCCAAAAACCTTTACATGCAGATGTATCTCTGCATTTTATATTGTCTTTACAGGGCCTGAAAACAAAATTCACCTAAGCAAAGTTCTATTACTCAAAATGGTAACATTTTTAAAATGTAAACCACATAGTATGCATGATCCAATAACTAAGCACCCCAACATCTAAACTGTTTTAAAACTATAATATTTTAATCATGCACTGTTCTCCATGTGCTGGGACTTCCTATAACATGGAAGCAGGGAGGGTGACATGCTTGTCGCAGGACCGGGATCTGAATTAAGGCATCGGAGGTAAATAGGGGTTACCAAGAAGTCGAATACCAAGGTTACAGCATATAAATGGTAGCAGTAGGGTGGCATGTACAGGAGATTTGGGTAATCTATAAGAAGAACAGGAGATTTGGGTAAACTACAAGAGGAATTCAATCAAGGTAAACAGGGGAAAAGCTATGTTGTCAAAACCATCCTACATAACAGGACTGAGGTGGCTTTTCATCATCCCCAGGTCTAATAGTGTTTCTACCTTTGTGCTGTAAAATGGCAGCTATTCAGTCTGTGGGTGTGACATCGATCTCCCTGAAATGCGTGGTTGTGGCAGACACCTTTATGATTTATTTTTAATGAAAAGGTGACACCGGTGCTGCCAGCAATTATGGACAAAGGGATATCACAGCATTTAAATAGAGGAAAATTAATAATATGACAGTCTCTCCTTGTGTTATTACAAGTAAAATATTCCAACATTGTTAGAAACATGGGGAAAAAACACATATCAGAGAGACACTGATAAGATCCTCCACCTTTTAACGTTTTCTCTTGAGACAGAGTGCAAAAGCAAACAACCTTACCACTTAGAAGTTTTCTTCTGTCTGAGAAAATGCCAATGTTTTGGGCCAAAGTTTGTGCCAGAGTAACTGCCATTAAGTCTGGCTTTCCAAACTGAAAGACACAAGCAAGGCAGGAAGAGTAATTAGTGATGTACGGGTATCTCAGATACAAGTGAAGCTTTTCTCATTTTAAGGCAATAAAAGGCAAAATCAGATACACAGTGTTAGAGTTCTTACTTCAGAGCAGCTAGATAATGGACAAGTGAGGAAAACTAAACATTGGCTTATGGACAAGTTAAGTAAGAGAAAGTCTGTTTCTTTCTTGCCATTGTGGCTGCAAGTATGAATGACAGGATATTGCAGAATCTGCTGAAAAGTTTATCTGAGTCCACATCTGACTTTATTCACTCACCACTCTTCATTGAGACATCCCTTCTAAAGAGCTGCACTAAAACTCTTCATCAGCAAAGAAGCAGCAAGATATTTCGAGGAACATGTCTGCACTGATAAATTCTGCGCAGACAAATTTCCACCACTTTTTGCTCATGCCAGTATCCCCACCTACCTCATTCACACCTCCGCCTTTAAGCAAGGAGCAGATTCCACCAGTGTGGGCTACACCACTCCGACTGCTCTGAAATCGACTCCCCCTTTGACAAAAAGGAAAAGAAGAGAAAGTTTACCCTGCTCAGCCCGTGAGTTTTGCACCTATCCATCCCAGTGTTTACCCTTATGACTTCCAAATGAGAAACTGGCATTTGCTGGTTGCCACCACTATGCTGCAAACTATGCAAAAAAAAAAAAAATATGGGGAAAACCAGATAACCACCCACAAACCTCACATGACAAATTATCTCCAGAGAAGTTACACCATCTTCTCTCCTCCTTCTCAGACTATCTAATATAAGAAAGCATGAGGGGACTACTTTGCCAAACCACCTGAATCTCACCAGCCTTATGTTCATTGACTTCTGCTGGCACGTGGTACAGGCAGAGCACAGGAGAGGCCACTGTGTTGCCAAGGCATGGGGGACTACTCAAAACACATGTGTCTAGTTGGGCAATGCTGATGTGGCAAAACTCTAAGGGAGATGCGTTAGCGGCTCCCTGATGCAGAGGTAGGTGAAAACTCCCAGAACTGCAGCCCTTCTTATCCAGGGGACAGCTGCACTGTGAGACTAAATGTAATCATCTCTTTGGTGCTGACCACATCAGCATGAACGACTGCCAGTTACTGGAGACAAAATATACTCTGCTCCACTTCAGAGTACTGATCCATCCAATCTGCAGCAAATTGTTTTTTGTTCAAAGGAAAACAGAAACACATTAAGAAACTAGACAATGCACTAACTGTGTTGAAAGTGGAAGTTCATTTATAACCAGTGTACCATCACACCAGCCAGCCTCACCTCCCAACTTAGTCACATCTCACTCACAGACACAATTTCAGAAACTGGTATTTCTGAACAGTCTATGAATGCAATTCCTGAAACATCAGTGGTGGTGTTATGGACAGCACTGGAATTAGCACTACAGGGGTATACCCAGAGTGCCAGTCACAGGGCACATAGGGCTCTCTTTGCCCAAGCCAATCCACAAACATTCAAAAGAACAAGACTTCCCCCAAAGACCTTACAATATCACCAGAGAAGATATATAAAGGATGTGAGAAAACCTGATTCTCATTTTACAGACGAAGAGCTAAGACACAAATAAAATCTGCAAGCATCACTTGCAGATCTTACTAGCTGTCTTCATGGGAGAAGTCAATGACAGTAATAAAGCACGTGCAAAAATTCCGAGAAGCTGGATCGTGGCACCCTACCAGAGTCATGTGAAAGAGAGGTGTTTAGGTTAAGTTTATTCATACAGGCTCCTACAACAGTCAGCAGAGAGGGATAAGGACTCCAGAGCAATTCATATGGCCTGTCTCATGTGGATCAAAAATTTCAACCATGAACCTTCTCCTCTATTTTTGTAGATGTATTTTGTTATATCAGTCTTATTTCCAAAACAATCAAGAGATCTAGAGAAAATAACATTCCTCCCAGCTTATTCTTCTTATAGCACATGTCTCTCCAGAGAACGAACTGTGTCCAGGATCTGCAACACTTCAGTAATCCTGCAGCATGCAGATCATTCAACAAAGTAAAGCAAGCCATAGTGCTTTTTAAGCAGGAAACCTCATTGGTTTCAAAACCAATGTTCTGCTTTTAAATAATACAATGGGGCTGTTCATGCTCTACTGACGAAGAAGCTAACCTCCGAGGTGGAACCATGCATCACCTTCCAGGCAGCTGCGCTTGCAGAGTGGGTAATTGCACAGAATAACCAAGACTTAAAGCGCATGCAGCTCGGGCTTAGTACATTAAAACTAAAACGAGAGTCAAAACTCTAGTTGCACTGGCAGGCAGTTTGTGCATTAACTTTTCCCCACCTCCCCATCAGAAACATCATTTTCTGAATTATCGTGGATTACACACACAACAGAAAGGAGATGCATCAGCCACTTGTGACAAGCAACCCCCAAGGAAAGAATAAAACCCAGTAATAAAAACATCACACGAGGTTACGTACGAAAAAAGGTGAACTGCGTCACTTTTCTCTCTGATAAAATCCCTCCTATATTTCATAAACTCACGTAGGGTCACCAAGGGGTTTTCAGATATGGTGAACTTGTTATCAGTAGCCCAGGTTTCCATGGCAACCAATACTATCCTGGTGTTAAGTTGTTCTTTATATATCTAGTACATTAACAGAATGAACAAATATATTATGTCAAATAGAATAAAGGTGAGTTTTACCCCTTTTTTGTAATAGCTTAAATTTTTACATAACTAAATATTTAGCTTGTTCTACCAAACTTTAGGTTCTCCCAGGTGATTTTATCTCCCTTAAAACCAAGAAACAAACATGAAAACAAAGTAAAATCTAAATTTTAGACCTAATTCTTCAATCAGCGCTCTCACTCTGCAGAAAGATCCCTTGCAGGTCCTACACAGGCAGAGGTGCATAGAGTGGAAATGGGATTTTTGAAAAATTACTACAGAACCATTCAAAATAGTTCAAAGATTTAGAATTAATGGGTCTATTATAACGTCCAGGTCACCCCAGTGACACACGAGGGCTCTTATACCAAACAGTGATCTATAAACCAGTTTTAACTGGGATACACCACTACAGCAGTACTTAACCCCATGCTGGCTGAATCACAAAAAAAGGGCGATCCTTTCAATTCCGGGGGCTAACACTCCACACCAAGTACTTTCAAGAGTGGGAACCACATTTTTCTTTTTCTAGGAATACTTTTCTGGGGTGAGAAAAGAACCAGCAAGAACCAGCAGCCCCACCAATTGGTGGTGCAAGAACCAGCAGCCCCACCAATTTAGCGCCACAAATACAATCCGCATAACCCACTTGTATGTCCCTATTCTAACTCATTTATTTACTCTAACGCACTGCTTCTGGAGAAATTTTAGTGCATTCGAATTTCAGCCTGTCTTTTGCGTTTCTGGTTGTCAACATAGGGATCCTGTATTAAAGACTGTCATACCTAAGGTGCTCTTTAAAACTCAGGCTCAAGTGATTGATCCATCAGGATACCTAAATGTTTGAAGCCACAAAATACCTCTAATGCTTTATGTTAGACAAAGGCTTTATAGGTGGCTGACTGTGGTTCTAGATGAAAATCTGTGATCTTCACATATGTTATTATTAGGTATACCATGAACTGACAACTCCCGCATCTATCGGTAGGAGAATCATATGACTCATCTCGCACGTAAAAGAACATTTAGTTGACTGATACTTACTAAATCTGCCATGTTCACAACCGATTTAGCATAGCTGTTTGTATGGCCTACTGACAAGCGGTGCTTTTTGCACTGCAAAACAAACAGACAAGTTACATATACAGACTCCATTTCCAAAAACGCATGAAGTAAAAAGCAACTACATCAACAATAAAACCCCTGTGCAAGGTTCAGTCTCCTGTGCTGAATGTAATGCTAATAAGCAATAGTAGAAAGTTGTTCAGAAACACACATTACTGATATACTTTACAACTTCGCATACTATACAGCTGTTGTATTAATTCCTGTTTGGAAAGTGCTCTAAGATCTTTACTGAAAAACGCTATAGAAACAGGAACACACTGTTATTATCTTTATTATTGGTGATTTTTAAGTTAATTCCAAATGCCAATACAGAAATTAGCAACATTATTTCCATAGTTGAGACTTCTTCAGAGGTTTTACCCCAAGAATGCCTGCATCAGTGTTTTAATCTATCAATCAGACTTCCTTTTTTTTTTTTCATTTCTCTCTTTTAAGGTGTCTTCTGGATGTACAATTTCACATTGCATAATACCACAGTAAATGGTTCAAAACACTTCAGCAATCAGACTGCAATGGCACCTTTACTGACTTCTATAATACACTGCTATAAAGGTAACACTGAAGACAGCTGGCCAGGTACTCCTATCTGCAGAAAGAAACACTTACAAATGAGAACTATAGGTATGAAAGTCACAATTATCTTAGAAGAACTCAGGACAAAAGGACTGAGATTTTCAGATATGTTTAATCATCTTATGCCACATGGCGCTTGATTTTGGAATGAAAGTTGTCCATATTCTCTGAAAGTTCGGATCTTTTAGTCACAAGAATTATCTAGCAGCTAGGCGGTGGGAAAGGCATGCTTTCAAGCAGGAATGGGGGAAAACCACCAAAAATGAGGATGTCGCACTTACTAAAAAACAGGACAGGACTGTGAAGCTAAAAATGGTAGAAAGGATGAAATGAAAAAGCTACAAAATAAATGGAAAATGAAGCACAGGAACAAAGGGAAATAAGTGTATTATTCAAGTCTCTATTGGCAGCTAAAACCTCAAATTTTAGGCCTCCAGCTTCTCTAAGCATCCTACAGAAATGTTTTCATTATACTAATTTATAAGCCTATTTCAACGTTTGGATTTTAAAAGCTTTATTCCCTGAATGGAAGCAAGAGTTGGATGAGCAGCCGAGGGGGCAGACAGGAAGGCACCGCACCCCTCGCCGCGGTGAGTGGCCCAGGGGGATGGGTGGGATGTAGCTGGCTCTGCAGACCAGAGGAAGAAGCGTGAGGTTCGTTGCTCCCTCTGGGAGCACCTGAGGAGGGTGAACGGTGAAATGGCTCTGATTCTGCAGGGTGTCAGCTCCACACTGAATACATCCGGAGTGCCACATCTACTTGCACGCACAGAGAGTTATCCAAATACACACGCGTACTAGCCCAGGCCGTGGGATGGGAAGGAGCCCAGAGCATACGACACTTCCTTCTCCTAGGAGAAAATTATTTGGCTTCTTCGACCACAGACGTTCACTGGCATTTGCTTCAGTGGACTGACTCTCACAGTAGCTATAATTAAGCAAAATTAGGAAACGTTGTCCTTGGGGGGAATCAGTCCAGACAGATAAAGTCCTGGGGGAAAGCTGTGGCTTCACGTCTTCAAGATCAAACACAATGGCACAGCTTTAGGGAATTCTGTGTCCAGTATTGTCCATTTTAATGCAAGAATTTATTGCTATGCTCACCAAACTGAGCTGATAGAGGAGTACAGTGTCAAAGGACAGTGGCACATTCCTTTTACACTCTGATGCCTATATCTGCCAGTTTGGGTATTGCTTGAGAGAAGCTGCACATCACAGAAAAAGCAGATAAAATGTATAGACAAATTTTGATTTTAGAGCCATAAAGGACCATAAAATCAACTACTGTTACCAGTCGGAGGGGCATCACCACTCTCTGAACTTTACCCAGTTACTTCAAGATCAAATCCTATTGTTTGTGTTTGACACCACCACATCTTCCAGAAATACACTGTCTGGATTTGAAGACTGCAAGCGATGGAGAAGTCACCATTTCCTTTGATATTCCTTTCATTAATTATTAATAATCTTCGCTGACATAAATCTGTGCCTTTTCCCACTTGAATGAGCCTGAGTTTTCTTTAATACACTAAACTTTATTATGTCTGTTTCCACTACATTAAAGAGCCTATTTATGTTCTCCCAGAGAAAGTATACGTGCTTAACAAAATAATTTTCTCTATATTGATTTGGACCTATCACAATCTCCCATTGTCAACAGCAGCTGCACAATTGCAATAACTGCATTATTGATTGCTGAGTGGCTGTAACTAAGACAAGTGCTCAAGAAAGCCAGAAAGAAAATCATCAGCTTAAGTCGCAATGACATTAGTTACTTTATGACACAAAGCTTTAATTTATCACCCTCCTTTCTCGTAACTCAGGCCTGGTTGCATTCTTGGTGAAATTACCTTGCCAAAATTCAGAAGCAACTTCATCAATGGTTAATGAGACCATAATCTCTTCTCTTAAGGGCATACTGAATTTATTCTGGCCATATGTTATTCTTTATTGTTATCCTTTGTGGACCAATTAAGACAATTTGATGTTGGTGATAATCGTAAGATGTTGAAGTGTGTCAGTCTTACCATTAGATGATCGTTTACAATCATTAACTCAATGTATTTTGTTTCCTCTTCAATTTTACGTGGAATCTGACGAACCTACAGAGAGAGTACAACCATAAGAGAGTCTAACAGAATACAGACAGAGTGTAACTGATAACTATAAACAGCTTCAGAAACCAAACTTCTCACACATAGATTTTTTTCTATCATCTTAATTCTGGTCTCAGATATTGAAGAAAGTTCAGATGCTTATTTGCATCTTTTAAAAAAAATTATTTCACCTCCGCCAGGACATTTATATCACCTTAAACAATGAAATCGAGTCTCAACCCATCTAATCCCAAGTTTAGTTTTTTTTACAGAGAATCCTCAGTGGGGCCTATATCTCTAAAAATGGGTTGTGTCACCTATAAACTTTTGTTTTCAAAGAGACTGTGTGCTTGATTCACACAATGACAGCAGTACTCACCTCCATGTTATGCTTACTTTGCATTTAGAAACATTTACGACTGTGCTTCTTCATGGTGTCCTTGTTTTCCTGGGTTTTCCAGGAGAGTTATTATATCATTATGTTTTAAAAATACAGAGTAATGGCTAGTTTATTGAAAGGAAGCAAACCACCTGATATAAAGTAAGACCCTCAAGAATGACTTCTGGAGTTTCTCCAATGTCTTTCTCACTTCTCTTTTGCCTCTGAGAGGCTTACATTAGTCAGGGATGTTAAAGCCATCTTCCCCTCCCACGGCTCTCAGGATTTCCTTTTTGCCTGCACTGTTCAGCCCCCGTGGCCAGGCTCTGTTTTGACCTGTACCATCATTTGAGCTCCATTCCTATAATGCAAACAAGTGCTGCCATCTTTCCAGGGTACAGACAAAACACTTGCACTTAAGTTGTCTCCCCCACCTTAATAAACAGGGAATGAACTCTCAGTTTAGAATATCTATTTTAAATCAAAGTCAAGTGACATAGAGCAGCTACTTGTCACCACTGCAACATAAAAATACTTGTAGATGTTTCATTAATTGGGATTTGATGAGAAAACTCTATACTCAAAATGAGAGAAAATATTTTAGCTACTTTTTTGATTGCAATTTAGTAGTGTTTGTTTAACAATTTCATAACTCGCCAGGTAAGCAATGTCTGAGAGAACCCAACAATGTTTTGTCAGCCTTAGATACCTCTTCTTGTAACAGCTCTATTGATACAGAGACCTCATGCCAAACCAGCAGCAGCAGCAGGACTCCATCTGGACAAATTCATTCAGCAGACACAAAATAAACTTGATGGCATATTACTTATAAGCATATTGGCACATACCTGCCTTTTACTTCTTTTGTGTCTTGGCTTTACAACAAACTTCTGTGACGTAGTATTCATTTGCCAGAACTCTAAGCAGAAAACACAGGCAAATAAATCGAATGTATACAAGAACGTAGCCCAAGAATTAGCGACCCCGATGCCGCATGACAGTAGCATGGCATTCTTCTGCACAGCAGATGCGGTAACAACTCCCTTTTTCAAGTTTCCAGTTAGAAAGGAGGCAATGTTACAGGTGCTTCCCAGTAACACGGTTCTTATTAAAAACCCCACTAGTGATAATCTGGATCTGCTGAAACAGATGATCTGTGGGTGTCACGCTTCAGAAAGCGCAGCAGATGTTCTACGCCAAAACTTCACCAACACTGGGCATATAGTATTATTAGCACAGTGCTTCCATGGAGAGAATCACATTTTCGGGAATTCAGCAGACATTCACAGAGCTGTTGCAATAGCTACCTAAATTAATAAGAAGAGCACGGAAGGCAGAATTAATGCTTTAAGACGATTATATTTACAAAGTAAAGTATGTTAGACTTGGGAGTAACCTTTTAAGATTTTGGCAATGCTCACTATCAATACAATATTCCTCCCTGCTAACCCCCCTGTGTCTTTAATTTCTTCAGTCTCTAATCATAAGCACCAAGTAGTTTATTCTTTTGCCAAGTCCCTTTCATCAAATCTATTACTAGCCACTCACGGAAAGGGACACATGCTTATAATGTTTAAAAGCAGAAGACAATACTTGCTCTCACCCTTTTAAACATCCAAGAAGTATTTTTCCATCTTTTATCTTAGATTACTAGTCCCTGCCTCACTCCTCTCTAGACAACAGAAATCTCTTTATCTTGTATAAACATGTTTACTATTCACATAACCCCAAGATCATCTTTTTTTGAGACACATAAATTAAATGTTTGCAGTTGCTTATTTTGTAATGTCTTTTTTCTTTGTCCTCTCTTTTGTATTTCCTCCAGCTTTGGACATCCTTTCAGTCTCCAGAGACTGAAAACTTCTTTCAGTATTCCAGAGTGATTTTATCAGTCCTGCAGACTAGTCGTTAGTATACGATAGAGACTGTGTAAATTAAGGGACTTCCAGTTCACATACTTTTGTACACAAGTTTTGGTTGTTACAAAATCCTAAACAGTCCACTTTCGGCAGTGAGATAGGAAAGTTTCTCACAGTTCCACCTCCCACCTGCTGTACATTAACTGTGCAGTTTCTTAATGAGGATTAAAACCAATGCTGATAGGAATTTGACAGGGCTGCCATATCAGCAAAACCTTAAAACAAGAAGCTGAATTGCCCATCTGACAAAACATTACAAGGCATAAGTGCTAATTTTAACCAGGAGCAGCTTGTTACTGATAAAAACAAACCAGGAAAGCAAAGTATGGCTAACTGGTATTGTCTCGGCTAAATCTTGGGGATTATGCTGTCATTTTGGTATGTGAAGTTTGCAGATATCTTTTTACAGAAGGGCCTGGACAATCATAGGCCTTTTGCTTAAAAATGTTTTCATGGTTACACCAGTGCACTTGAGGATTTTCTTTACAAAAAGAACCTAAAATAAATTAAATCACGTCCAAGGGTCACTATATATTGCTGAAAGACCTGCAGTCTCTAGAGTTCGCAATGCTGAGAAACTAAATCTTGAAAATTTTTTTATAGATTTGTTTTTGATTATGCTTTACATATGTTTACTGATTTATAGTCTGTGTTCTAGTGCCACACGACTGGCTCTCAACCTATGATTTTATATTTTCTATTATGCTTAATGAGACTGGTAAAAATACAACTTTTCAATCAGAAAAATAATCATTTACAATATGTATATAGAGTCTCAGATAACTTTACCAGCAAATGCAATCATTTTACCTACCACCGGAAGTCAGTCATCTCTAGAATGGAATGATGCAGCCAATAATGTTAACACATTAACACACATTAACACATGAATTCACGCAGGGTGCATTTCCAGCCAAGAACCCTCAGGCAAAAGAACATGACCATCAAAATCACAGGAAACCTAGACAGCTGAGAAAGCCTAGTGGAAATTTTGATGGGAACATATTACCTTGAAAAAGCATAATGAGGATTCATAGAATCATTTAGGTCAGAAAAGACCCTTAGGATCATTGAGTTCAACCATAAACCTAACACTGCCAAGTCCCGCTAAACCATGTCCCTAAGCACCACACCTACATGTCTTTCAAGTGACCTCAAAAGAAAATGACATCTGTTATGCATTATTTGAAAAACAACACCTTCAATAACATAGCGTTGTCTAAGGCCATGCCAGGGCACTGTATGTCTCAATACAGGTTGTGAGAAAAAATACAGTCAACTAAATTATGACGTCAAATGCTCTAAGCATGCAAAGTCATCCATTCAGGCTTTCCTAATTTAAATTCTTCATTACCTCCTCAGACCATTGCAAAGTACAGTACGATTAACTCTTTTCTGCAATAGCTTTCTTTTTTCCTTTTTTCTTTCAATACCCAAGGAGCAAAAGAATGTAAAAAGTACATTGCTATGGAACTGTAGTAAATATAGTGCGCCCTTTTACTATCACTGATATCGAGTAATCCTTATTACTTGTTTTTTTTCCTTTCTAACATCAATATTGAAGCTGATGATACATCCAGCCCATTCCTAACACAGTTCTGAGTGGAAATCTTAGCTTACACATAGACTCTTTTAAAGATAAGAAGAAAATCTTGACATCAAGGAAGACCTCCTTAGGCTGGGCAAATTGATAAATTATGAGAGTAATGAGGAATGTAAGAAATACTGATGACATAACCTAGCACAGTGCTTGCTATTAATAATAATGATTCTGCTGTAGTACGTAAAAAAAAAAAAAAAAAAAAGCAATCACAACAATACTACCAGCAATTAATTGCAAGCATTGTTTAAAGAAAAAAAAAAAAAGAAGAAAAAGAAAAGTCAGGACATCAGCCAGCACTCTCCAGACTGGCAGGGAAGAGGCAGTGCTAAGCAAAGACACTGGTGGGGCAGCATGTGGGAGGAGCGAAGGAGAAGGTGGGACAGGGTGTGCAGCAGGTTGGGGGAAGAACAACAGAGCTTCTGTGGGCACAGGGAAAAGGGTGGGGAAGCAGAAGGTGGCACGGACTGCTCTCATCCTCTGGAGCTGTGGCTATGCATGGAGGATGACTTAAAGACAGAGATAAACTGAATAATCACAAAGAAAAATGGTGGGATTCCTAGTAAGGATATAATACATTGCATCTACTGAAACTTTCACTACAAACCTCAGAAACACCTTTCCAAGAAGTTTTACAAAAACAAGTATGGGCATGAGCAGATCCTGAGTTAAAGTTTACCTCTCCATATATGGGGTCCTAAACATAAAGTGATAGAAGATTAGCACCTTGTACCTCTTATCCGCATTACAAATATTTGTATAATTAAGATCACTATCACTCTACAATTAAATCTCCTTTTCAACCTTTTCTACAATCTCGTGATTCTAATTCAGTCTAATGGCAACATCTTGCACTGTCACATGCCAGGCTTCCTACAGCACAGCCAGCAAATATTTACTTGTTATCTACAGTGAAATCAAAACTCTACAGGCATTACCTGGATTTTTGTGAAAAACAAGCAAACAATCAAAAAACAAACCTGAAGCCCTATTTTGATAGGTTTTTTGAAAATCAAGAAGCTTTGGTGGAGGTCATACTGGTGGATTATACGCGCAATGAATTCCTTTTCATAATTTTAAAGGCAGAAAATAATTTTATTCCAAAATATTGTAAACATAAAATTTCACTATTAGGAAATCTTGTAAGACACCTGTCAGATATCTACTAAGTACCAGCTTTAGCAGTCTCCTGCTTTAAGAACCTGACACAGAAGATTTATTTTAAACTCGGCAGTGGTTGCATTATTTCCGACCTTTCAAATGACATATCCTCAAGAAAGTGTGATAAAAGATGCACTTATTATTTGGCCTTATGTTCAAGAAATTGTTCTCATTACACTACCATCTCCACAAGTACAGGGAATAACCACGGAACATGTCTAAGATGCATGTACATAGGGAGCTTCATGATACAGATGTCAACGTCTTGCACTGCATGAGCCTTTTGTGCTGCCCCTGCATCCCAACGCCTCCTCCACCTTGTCTGGGCAATCATCAGCAGAGGACGTGAGGCACTAAGCTGGGATTCTGTTTTGTTTAGACTCAGAAATGTTCCTTCCTCAGAACTGAAATCAAGGCGACCCAATTGTAGCAATTTCCCTTGTTTGTTATCATTAGCTCTCTGAATGATTTTACTTCGCTTAACAGCTAGCAAACCTGCACACACTGTGCTCCAGCGAAGGACCCATTCATGTGCAGTACCCAGCACCTAAGATCCCAGATCCAACCTTACCGTAGGACAAATAGTTTGTAACAAGATGACTGGACAGTTCTAACTTTCCTGAAGAAATTAGTGTAAAGGTGGTTTCTACCAAAATGACAGTGTCTATGAAGGACAGTTTTATTTACCTAGGACATATTTTGTAGTGTAGGAAAATGCATCTGTAAAACTGGCAAATCCTTGACAGAATGGGGATATGCCATATAAATACTGCACTTTTAGCTTCAATTAACAAGCCAGCTTCTCAGATAAAAACTCATTTTTTTAAAAACCTCTTTTCCGTCCACACACAATATAAACTGTTTGTGGGGATTCATCGCTACAAGCACCTGAAAGCAGTTCTGCCTCCAAATTCGTTTGTACTGAAATGGATGACCCGCACTATAGCCAGTACTGTGAAAGATGCTGAACAGACTGGAGATGGAGAGAGTCACTAAACAGCAAAGATATTTGGCAAGTTCTTATCTCCCAGGCTTATGCTCACACCATGGTACTCACCCTGTACCTCAAAATAGGAAAAATACATGAAAAGTTATCAACCACTGGCAATGTGGGTTTATTTTCATTATCTTTAGGCTACCTCAGTCCTTCCCTTTCTTCAACTACTAGGCTGTAAGGCACTCCATAAACTGTATGACTTGTTAAGAGAAGCATACGTCACAACATGAAGGTCTAGAAGATGATTGATTCATTGGATTCAGGGTTTTTTCAGCACTTCAGGTTCTTTTTCAGTGCTTTCAGTGTTTCAGATTCTTTTTTTTTAGTGCTTTTTTATTTAGTCGGGGAAAAAGAAGAGATATACAAATAAACAATATACTGTCAGAAGATTATCTATCAAGTACAATTAATAAATTTGGCCTTACGCTAAAAAATGTCAGTAAGTCATGAATATTAAAAAAATCATACCAGTTGGCAGGTCATCCGAAGGAAATTCAAACAACTTGGATTTGTAAACAGAATGGAAATGGAAGTCATCCTGAAATAGTAAATAATTGCACGTATTAAACCTGGACAAACCAATCTGTCTCATGAGCATTAAATAGACAGTTCCAAAGGTCCTTGTTACCCAAGACCTAGACTAGTGAACATGCAAGTTGGAAGGCACCATTAATCTACACTCTTCCCAACTGTGATGTGATTGTTAATGCCACAGTTAATCATCTTCTATTTGAAATATCTGAGTACATCAACAGGAGTGTCTGAGCACGCTTAGAGCTAGGCTTAAGAGAGCTGCCCAGGGAACATCAATGAGAGTTACAGGAGCTGCTGAACTGGAGTCAAGGCCAAACCAGGAGGAAAGGGATGTAACAAATCCGGAGCAGGAAGTGCCAGAGAAGGGGATGGAGCACTCACAGGCTTCTCCTGCTGGTTCCAAGGGACTCAGTCACCCTCCGGTGCTGCACTGCTCTACATCCAAGTGTTGCAGAGTACACACATATACACATTGCGTTGCCTAAATTTTGGAGGTCTACTTTTGTCTGTGATGACGGGGATTCACATATGAGGTAAATGAGTTGGGAATGAGGGGATGACCCTTTAGTCCCAGAGCCTTACGCCTACCCTGTGACCGTGAATGTCGGTATTCAACAAACAACACAGCAGACTTTAAGACTACTTACATCTGAAGTGTAGTTTTCATCTGGCTCAATAAGGTAAGTATGATTTCCATCATAGAACATCCCACTGTCGAGAGCAGGAAACGTAAATAGTGATTTAATAAACAGATACTAATGAAACATGGAAGTAAGTTTAAGAAGTCCATATATTTTAAAAATTTAAATATTTCAAAAAGGAAGCAGCTAAAAATTGTTTTCAGGAACTAAATGTAATTCTGAGTCAATCTTTTGTTTCTTCGCTTCAGAAAGAAAGATACTCTCTCCGTGGTGACTAAACTCTTCTTTCTTCCCCAAAGCTTCTCTACAACAAATAAACACCACAAAAATTGGCTAATTCAGACAACTGAAAATCCAATCCAGGGCCCCTACACCCATGCAAAAGAGATCTACCTGCAATAGATAAATAAGGGACCTGTCTTCAGAACATCTGTATTTGGAACACGTGCACAGCTTTCCCACAAATAAAAATACTATTGAATTGAATTGATCCTTAGGTTTTAATGGTTTTGATTAACTCTTTCCTCAGTAATTTCATATAGTACCAAGTACAAAGGGCATAATGGGATCTTTTGGGTGTAGAGGGCTGTTTTGGGCATTTCAGCAATAATAATAATGGCAGATGGTCTTTTCTTTTTCAATTGATTTTTTAAATTGAAATGCAATCAGACAGGCTTCCAATGGGTTGTGGTGAAAAGAGATACAGAGGACCAAGCCTTCTGCCATACCCATGGTTCTGGCTAAGTACTCATGCTCTCTTTCTTAATGGCATAAAATCTTCTCAGCTACAGAAATTTGAAGGTCATCCATGACAAGGACACTGTTATGTATCTCAGAAAATCTGTCACTTTGCTTGCCCATACACAATCACCAATTTTCCACGTTAAATTCCAACACACAGTTCAAGTCTAAATGAAGAACAAACTAAACTCTTAAGGCTCTTTAATGGATGAAGCTGGTCTGCGACAGTAACACCAGATGCTTTTGCATTACCACTCGAATGTTTTCTGTTAAAAGTTACCTTAAGTTTACTTAGGGAAAGAGTGTATCGAGGTTTAATCTTTAACACAATGCAGGACACACAAGTGTGATTGAATTGCACCTTAAAAGAAAGTGTTGATATAGACATTACCCTGTTAGAGCATAAAACCAAAGGGTATTTCTTATATCACTACCATTCTGATCTTCAACCAAATCAGCATTTTTTTTTAAATAATTTTGCCTTTATTGCAGTGGCATACATGCATGGTTGGGACTAGGCTGTATCAGCATGTCCCTTTCAAAGGGCTTTAAGCTTGGCCATAAATATGAACTGTAAATCCAAAGTTGGAACATAGTACACAACAGCAGCATGAAAGCAAGATTATTTATTTATTTAGATTACTCTTCAGCAAACTTTTAGGCATCAAAAGCACCCCACTGGAATTATAAACAACAAACCAAATACTTTTATTTTTTCTTATGCAGCTTTTTTTTTTTCATCAGCAAAATTGATTTTGGTTCTGCACAGGACCAGATGCAGACCAGATGCAAAATACTGTCATTCTTTTCCTTACTATTAAGAAATTTAAGCATATATTAAGTTTGTAAACCGTTACAGCTATTGATGAGCATACTTCTCTTAAGATCAGTCACTTACGGGGTTAACCACGTAGCATTCACAGAAGTAGCTTGGGTTACTGACTCTGTAAGGTACAGCAAGTGTGATCCTAAGCATTATCTACAGTTTAAAGCTGTTTCACCTTTCAAATTACCTGTGCCTATTCTTTTAGAAATAAATACTGTCTACACAGCTTAAGATAAATATTCTAGCACCTGCTTAAGCTTCTTTACCTGGGAATAAGATGAGATTTGGCAACATCCTGCAGCAAAACTTCCTTAAGTAAAATCGCAATTTTACTTAAGTACAGTCTACAAGATGAAGCTCTATCAGTAAATGGATTCTCATGCAACTGTTGCACCCAGAAGCACTGACCTCTGATCAAGTCACTCAACAGCGACAAGAATAAAAGTCACGGCTGACCTACAGATCTGACTTGCCCACGCGAAGCATTCATGAAGTCAACTGACTTCAAGAGTCCAGTGCTCTGTGAACAAATCACACGCTCACAGATGTGTTAGAGAGAAAGCAGTAGCAAAACATGTGCCATTTCAAAAACCTGAATTTTGATTATGTATATTTCTTAAAAAAACAAATTTATAGTTGTGAAGTCTAATTTGCAGTAATAACAGCCGTTTTTATTTTCACCACCAGTGGGCAGCAAAATCATAGACCAACCTGGTGTCTGTGCAACTCGCCTGGAAACACGGCACTGTAGATCGTGCCTGACTATAGCTTATTTATATCCCAGCAACCAATGTGTTTTGCATGCAAAGTTTTTTTGTGTTAACTCATAGGAAACTGTGGTTACTGCATATCCCACGGAAAACAAAAAAAAAAGAATAAATCCAAACAAAATGGCTCACTTGGAGTTCAGGTTGCAGAGATACATTTTTCATTAGCAAAGTCATTAAGAAGAGAAGAAATCCCTAATTTTAAGTACTCTGTCAGCCAGTCATCCAATTAATTTAACTAATAAAAGGAAGACCACAACATAGACATTACAAACAGAAGAACTCGTAATTTATGATTAAAGAAACCACAACATTTTCTCACATGTATGAAAAAGTCTGCTGTTACTGGACAAGATCTAGAGGTACTAATAAGTAAGAGAGGAGATTAGCATGAACTTTGGGAATATGAAGCTTATTATTGTATTAAAGGCATCTGTTCTGTCTTATGCACTTCCTAAAACTCATGAGAGCAAAGCTCCTGCCCTGCAAACATAATTAGAAAATAACTCTCCCCAACTTCCTTCAATCCAGTGAGACGCTCTGAGCTGTGGTTGGAGCTAAGGAGCTCTGATTGCCGGTGTGAGTTTCTAGTAATTGCTAGCATTTAAAATCGACTGTGGAGGAGCTAGTTGTAATGATGGAAATGCAGTGTCAGAGAATGTGAGTTTAATACAGCTCAGGAAAACATTACTTTCTCGTACCGGATGCTGGAATTACCAACCTGCTGTAGTCAGCTTCATATTGCATCTTGTGTGAAGGATAACTCTGCTGAAACTTTATTGTATGAGAAAAAGGAAAAAAAAAAAAAAAAAGACACCTCTCAAGGGAGACTTATACAGGGAAAAAAAAAAGCGTCTTTCATCACATAACTGTGTTAGAACAGGCCAATTTGAGTACCAGGAAATTTAAGAAAACAGAGCGGCAGGAGGGTCAGTCTAAGAAGAAACCCACAAAAGGATGGCAGGAAAGGATCTATGCAGGCTTTCCTTCCTTTCTGCTTTTTCTCCTAGGAGTTGGCAGGGGCCAAGACCTAATGGATCACTGCTAATGGAAGCCATGCAGTGGCTCAGGATGCATTAGGATGCTACTATTTTTAGGCTCACTGTCCATACTGAAACTGGGCTCAGGTTTCTTGAGCTGCTCAACCTTGATCATAAAAGAGATAAACACAGCTGTAAATCAGACAAGTGCAAGGATGACAAGTCTTCCGCATGCATTCTCCCCCTTCCTAACAAAGAATATACAAATCTAAAAGAAAGACACTACTTAAATATGTATACTTATACGGCTGAAACCAAAACTACAGAATAGTTAGAGACAGACAATAAGCCGAAGTTTTCCATCAGCTACACCTTGCTTCCTCAGGAAAAGGCAAAGCTCAGGTAATCTCCACACAGGCTAACTTGCTGCCGTGACTTTTCAAGCTGATCTCAGTATCAAAAGAGCTGAGACCCCATAATTCCCAGATTCAACAGACACTAAAGTTACTTGGTTGCTCTGCAAACCTGACTAGCATCTATCTTTCAATAGTGCCAAAAAATTGACAAGTCCAAAAGCCGTACAATCAGCACACAGCTCCATGTAACCTTCACATGACAGGCGCTTTAATTATATTATCACCAAAATTATGTACTTTAAAAAAAATATATTATGGCACAATTTTATATCCTTTCTTCCAGATTTTCCAAGATTTTACTGTATCAAAGGTATTATCTCATGCACATAGCTTAAGTCCAGCAATTCTGTGAAGAAAACGGATAGGCCAAGAGAAATTCTTAACTGACACTTTCCTTTGTAAAGAGAGTAGAAAAGAAAGATAAAATACATCATCGTAGCAACAACAGAGGAACACAATTTCCAAATGGTTCATGTCAATACTGGCAGTAGTTTTTATTCTTGCAGAATAGGATGTTTTCAGCTACTTTTACTCTTCTATCTCTATAATATATTATCTTAAAACAATACCTGGACACTGGCATATGTCATGTCCTCAGTTTGAAAAGAAAAAAGAAGAAAAAAAAGGCTTTTTGCAAGGTTCAAATTAAACCCATTTTTCCTAAAGATTGTTGAGTACTTAATATTGGTAACAAACTAGTAGGAAAATAAATAGCACTTATTTTACTATTAACAGCTTTATTTTGCTTAAAAGACTAATAAGCAAAGGCCAGTAAAAACAAAACAGCAGACTTACTGTAATCCATGGCATGTTGACAAGGCAACAAATGATACAGGATTTCCTCGAATTTCTCCCTGATAATAGCAATGTTCTCCTCCCTGAAATTAGAAATTGAAACTGTAAATCCACAGGACATCCCACAATATCACACTCCATCCTGTCAAACACTGTTTTTTCATAAAAACATTGCCAACCCACTGACATGGCACCAAGAATTGACTATCACTCACAAGGGTGTTCATCCCATCTCCTTTTAGCCATGGTTTGGAATCTAGACAAACATCATTTCAACTCTCTACACCAAACAGAGATATTTTCAGTGTGAAAACCTTGGCATCCTGAGACAGATTTCGGAGACAAATGACTCCAGAAGTGCTCACCTTTCTTCATTGACTAGGAAAAATATTGGAAATAGGGGGCTTAGATTCAACACCTGGTCTGCACACAGCTACCTTGAACAAGATGAACTCTGTTCTGAGAGTAAGGCAATTTCCTACTTCTAAGGAGAAAGGTGTGTTTATCAAATAATAGTAATACTTGATTTAAAATAAGAACAAATCAGAAATGCTCACTAGTGCTCCAAAACTAATGAAAACTTTTAAGTATAGCCAATCAGTAATGGAATATATTGTAAATTAATATTTGCCTCTTCTCTTCTGCAAATAAAATATACACTTTTCAAATCAAATCCAGCAGACCTTACTCAAAAAATCCCACCCTTAGTTTCACAGAAGTCACACCGATAGCAAAGTAAGGCCTACTGCACATGCACTGAATGTATTCAGTACTGCACCATGTCAATATTTGTATGCAAAATTAGAAAAACAATTCAAACATCCTTTAAATCCTCACTGCCACTCTAACCTGCAGAAGAACTTACCTATTAGTGGCAAATCCAGCTAGGTCATATTACTGCACTACTGTTGGTTAAAGGACTATGAAGATTTCCAGTGCTTTTTTTTTTTAAGAAAAAAAAAAAAAAGCAAGACTTTACTATTTCTATCCCCTACCAGCAAATGTATGAATAATCTACCTAGCCTTATTTACCCATCCATGTGAATATTTATGTCTATTTATGTCCATTATGTCCAGAGAGAAAGGCATTACAATTACAGCTTTTTCAGAAGCTGGTAGTCACGTGCATGAGGCAACAGCACAGTCATTTTAGACATCTGACACTAAACACTCTTGGATTTTCTTTTCAAATATGGAAAAAAAAGGTCAAGATCAGGTAAAGGAAAGAAAACGCATAGAATATGTTGGTAGTTTTGTGTTTTGATCAGGAAATCCTGTTCTGTTTTCTACAAGGCATACAAACTATTTTTGAAAGCAACTACGAAGTGTGGGTGCCTCTGTTCTGAGGTGCTCTCCTTAAGAGAATATAGGAGCCTGTTTGTCAGAGCGTGGCTGCTCGCAGGGAAAGGGACCTGATCTCAACCTGGTCACTGGACATCGTTAGCTCTTCCTCAAAATCTTCTCTGGAGCATTCATGCGTGCCATGCGGCTGTTGGACCCCAAAGCCCTCAGTGCAGCGCATCGGGGGCAGCTGGCAGCTGCTGTGACCAGCCACAGCAGCGCTACAGAGAAACACACCACCTGATCTGACAGACTATGAGTCTAACACTATTTGGCAGGTTTGTTGCTTCACTCTTGTGAGGAGAATCCCTGTGGCATATCTTCTGCTAAAAGCTTTACCCTTTCCCCTCCCCCTCCATTTCTTTCAATCTCGTTATTTCCTCTCTTCTACATACCACTTCTTCCTTTCACTTGCTGCAGTGACACCTCCACTGCCTATCCACCTCGGCATCTTTTTCTCAGTGTACGTGGTACAGATACAGAACACCATCAGCAAACTGACCTGCAGCTACTACCCACCATGGGCACCTTAGAGAGGTCTACAGGAAAGACCTAAGATGTCTACAGGAAAATGCTACTGGTGCCACGCAGGTAATGTTCGATAGGCTGTGCTGATGTTTATCTGGCTCATGTCCATGGGAAGCTCCGTGACTGACCTTCCATACCAGGCTACCATGGGGTGTCTGGCAGAAGACATACAACCCATCAGGCTTGGACCAGCATTTCTCAGGACCATCAAATGTTTGGGACTCAGGTGGAATACAAGTGAAAAGGAGATGGTTTGAGTTTCTGCTTTACACTCACATGCATTTTAGCCACCAACAACTTAAGTGGGACCTTGGCTCGTTTTCTCTATTTTATTCTCCTTTTTTACACCTACTTACTTCTTATATCTTAGTTACTTTAAGCTCTCTCGATTTGAGTTTTTCTTTCTTTCAGTCTGTAGGATATCCCCCATTACAGGGTCACAGTACTGCTTATGGCTTTCAGGTCCTTCCGGAATATATGAATAAAAAGTAAACAAAGAGAGACTCCAGTAAGCTAATAACAAAACTAACAATCAAAGTATATAGATAAACTAAAACCTTATGAGTAATAAAATACTCTCTAAACAGAGCTCTTGCAGTAGTATTCCTGTAAAAGATATAACTGGAGTAAGCATATGAATATGGGAATAATACTGAAAAGACTAACAGTAGGGAGTTGTACACAGTTCCAACTGTGGAAGGAATTTGGAGTAATTAAACAAATTAGTTTGTTCTCAGAAAATGTAGTTAATATGTACCAGAAGTAGAATCTCAGGCTCCATTAGTTTGCAAAACCATGTCTTTGTAACGAGGAGGAACATTTTTTCATACTAAGAATCCAAGTCTGTGGCTCAAAAGTGTGTTTTGATCTTCTTAATGAGAATCAAATAAATGCCCCATGATAGTACCTCCAAATTAATTTATTCCATAATAAATCCATGAACAAATTTTTACGCATACAGATCTAGAAAAGAAAAATATAAGAAAAAGAGCTCTAAATTCTTGCCTAAGAACAACACAACTCAGACACACAAATTCTATTCTATTTAATCAAATCAGTTCAACTCATTGATCTACAGAAGTTCACAGTTATTCTGGTGGAGACAGAAATATAACTCTATCTTCTCAGTCTTGGGGAATGATTCTTACCACTACAAGACCTTTATTTCTATATGCTAACACCTGGGGGATATTTTTTTTTTTTTTTAAACACATGGACTTACGTTCTTATCAACATAATGCAAGTCACCTCAAACCAGTTCAAAAAATTTAAGAAGTTTAAATGAAAATAGCTTTTTTCAAGTACTTGATGCACTAGTGGTGCGTTGGGTTTTTCTGAACTCTTTGGTATAATAAATCCTGCTGTCAGGATACTCCTAAATGAAGTGCTAAGAATTGTTATAATCTCAGCAAGGAAATAAGAGGTGATGCAGTGAAACCAGATGTCACTAGCACTGGTTGGCTCTGGGAAGAGTGATTGCTCAGCACTCCTTAACAGTGTCTCAAGCAAATAAAACGTGACAGTAGCGTGTGGCACGTGGTGGGGAGAGTGCAAACTGCATATTGTACTTCTGGGAGACTCATTTTCAACAGTTCACAAAACCTATGAACAGAGAAGCACTTAAAGCTTCAAAGTCTGGGACTCGTTCTGTACAGTCAGGACAACTGAAGGGACTCTACAGGTCATTGCTTTCTTTGGAGCATATGTAATTTTTGTCAAGTTTACTGTCGTTGCCTCCCTGTAGTGCTCAGACTGAAATCTTTTTGGTTTTGACATGTACTAAAGCTCCTTTATAGCAGGTGCTGTAATAAAATACACTGTACTACAGGAAGAATCGCAGTATACGTGAGATCTAAGACCACCAAAAGACTACATGTAATCATCTATCTATCTTCTTTTACTCTCCTCTTGGAAACACTCACTGAAGGACTGGGATTGTCTTCCTTCTCTATTGGTATCCGTAGCAGTGAAACAGGAGCCGAAAAAAATCTTTTTTTTTCCTAAAAATATTCTGGGCCTCTATGAAAATTAGGACTTCCCCCCAAGAGCTGAAATTAGCACCATTACCAACAACAATTCAATCCAGAGCATCAAGGGTGTTTTGTGAAAAGCTACTGGCTTCCTGTAGCTATTAGAGCTCCTCTCTGCTCTCTCAAAAGCAGGCAATAATTGCCCATCTCAGCAAATCAAACCTCCACGCTGGCCTTTGTCAGCTACTGGGGAACGGTTTAGTGTTAAGATGAAGAGGAAATAAAACTGCTCTTCAAACATATGCCAGCCATCAGCATGAGCAGCAAATTTACCCCTTTCTGCTCTAAAACTGAACCTAGCCGATGTGGAGTCTCGGAGAAAATTAAGCTAAATATCATCTACCACAAGACAAGGTGACAATGCCTGTGACACACACGTCCAACACATACACGCGCACACTCACGCTATATACAAAGGCAGTCTAATGGTACAGCAGAGAGGAGTTCAACATTTTTGCCTCCACAAGGCAGACAGCCACTGTTCCTGCTGTGGTTTGGACGACGCAAAGCAAATTTTCTGCCAATGCCCATGGCACGTGGTTGTCCATTTCCTCAGTTCAGTAAGTTCTCCTTCCTTCATGAAACCTCTCAGTCTTACTGGTGACTTCCAAGAGCAATACAGAATATGCGGTTGTTTAATAAGAAGTCTATTGATTTAGGGAGCTAAAAATGTAATAACATCCTTGCCTCCCTCCCCCTCATATCCCTCCCCCCCCTCCGCCGAAAACAATCAGAATGACCCCAGGATCAATTAAAACAAATTAATCATTTTGATAGTGGTCAGTTTATGACTTAGTCTTCACCTTCATGCTTAACTTGGACAATTATAGCAAAATCCTGAATTAGGGGTATCTTGCCCTGTGAACTGCTACAGCTCCTTGCCAACCAGCATGCAATCCTTTTTGCCCATCTCAGCCCAAGTTTCCCTGCAGCCTGTCCAGTTAGGCAGTGCAGCAAAGATACTAAAATATGAGAAGGCAGAAATGTTAGCAATGCAAGTAAAATCTGTCCCCATTTGTACCCTTTAAGATAGTTTGTCCTTGCCCAGAGAGGCACCAGCTGCTGAGTAAACACAAAGAGACAACCAATATTCACAATGAAGGGGGGAAATAAGTAAAGCAAAACAACAGCCACGACAGTCGGTGATGGCGGCAGCTCACTCTTCTCTGCAGTCTCAGTGAAGAAAGCATCTGCTGACCATACACTGACAGCGTTGTTATTCACCTCAGAGACACTATGACCTTCCCAGGGGAGGAAAATTAAGGATGCACATTCATCTGCTTTCAAATAACACCCGACATCAGATCTTCAAGTAAGCAATTTTCTGCAATTAGGAGGTGCTGGCCATTAAAACTCATGCTACACTCAGACACTGACCCTAAAATTAATAACTTCCTTCTTCCAGCAGCTACATATTCCTATTTTAATACTCATTAATCCAAAGGAAAGGAGATTGCTAGTCTAGTTCTGATCCTAGTAACACAGCTCCCTCTTTCCTTGCAGCAGAAAGCTCCCAAATGGCGAGCTAACAACCACGCCACCGGTCTGTGAAGTGCCGGATAAGGATCAACTTTTTAAAGACCTACCCATTGTGGGGTCACTAGTCTTAAAACTGCTTCCGTAGTAATCACTTAGATCTATCTGCAAATTATTGATGCTTGCACAAGTTTTGACCCTGTGATAACTAAGACTGTAGGAGAAAAAGCAACAGGAGAAGAAAATGCACCCACCCACTGACTTCTACGGCAGAAAACTACTTGTTATGGATGCGTTTCTATTTGTAAATAGAAAAGCCAAAATGTCACTTTGACCTGTGAAACTGCATCAGGAGAAAATCTCTTCTAACTGACACGTGCTTCAGCAAAGGCGGGGGAACCTGGCTGGCTGGGCTGTGCTGTTCTGCACAGCTCAGCCCTTACACAGCTCAGGAACAAGTCCAGGGACCCTGGCATCACCTCTTTGCAGAACAGGTCTCTGGACTTAGCTACGGTGTACTATAGACTCCTGAAAGCCAACTGTTTTGAAAATGTGAACAGTGCCCTCCCTTTGTAGGAGGACAGCTATCACATGTACAACTCAGAGCTGATATGCTGTAGTGACATTAGGTTGTAACGCTATTTCAGATTCTGAAATCAGAAATACAGATTCCAAAATTAGGATAAAGCATCACTGCTTCTAAGGGTTCTCCACAAAATGCCCATGTTTAAAGACTGTTGGCAGTACACTCAAAAAAACATAGATACACGTGTACATGACAGGATCCTGCACACAGGCGACTCGCTCCAACTGCCTTTGGTGACTCATGGTGGGCGCTTTCAGCAGATGGCGTGTGCTATCAGCCCAGCTTCCCAGTCCGGAGGCCAAATGAGGCTTGTGTTTACTGCCCAGTAGCTATGAGAGAAGATTCTCCATGAATGTAGCTGCAGGGTGTGGATCGAGAGTTCATGCCAGCGCAATGCCATCTGGTCTGGGAGCTGCCTTGGCATCTGCTTGTGAAACAGCCTCTTGACTTGCCTTGCCTTACCTTAGTGTTAGAGAAAATTATTTTAATTATCAGCTGCCAGATAAAGATGAGGCAGAGGAGAACAGGGTTGGTTACCTCTTCCTGCCTATTCTGTTGTCCTTAAGTCAGCTCTCATAGCAATGCCTAGTGTCTCTGAGTCACGGCATACAAGTCATTTTAATGAGAGCCATTTTGCCCAGTTCCTGCATGCCTGTACGCAGGGAAAAGGAAGCCAACATTCTAAGGAATTATACAAAAATTCTTTATAATCTACCCATACTAATCTGTCACATCAGTTCATCAGCATACCCCCAGTCTGAGGCCAAGTTATAAGCACACGATGTACAAGATTACTATAAACACAACACAGAAGACGTAGGGCACGCACTCTATGTGGATACCAATCAGTCAGAAGAAATTAAAGTTCTGAGTAAATTGGAGAAAAATACTGATTAGATTTCCTTATTGGCTCATTATTTCTGAATGACAGAAACTTCTCTTTAAGTGAGAATTCACAGAGCTTGAGCCTGTGTATAGAAACATTATCCTGCTGTATACAATACAGTGACAGTTCGGTATCCATAGGGAACAACAGATGTGTCTAGGCAAAGCTATTTACAGAAGTCAAGATCAAGTAAGTAAAGATGTCAAGCTAAAGTACACTGAAGTCTTGCATGGAAGCGCTCTTTTGGAAGTACAGCTGCTTCAGTTTGCTTAGCTTAATTCCCCCTCAAAGGGATTAAGTTAAACCCAAAAAAGATACTTTTATTTTTTAATAAGAGCATCTACAAAGGGATTTAATGTTCTTTAATGTTATAGCAGTAGTTAATTTCTCTTAGCTATGCTCAGTCTTTGCACAGTCTCAATTTACAGAAAGCTTGGTTGATGCCACTCGCTGCCTATGTATGCTGTATGTTGAAGCTCACGAAAAATAAATCATGAGGTGCACAAAGTCTGGCAGGACTTTTCTGCAAATTCAGGCACTTGGACCACTGCCTTTCCTCTGGGGCATGTGAAAACTGCAGCAGAGTACGCAAGATGATGCTTGCTGATGGTGACAAAATCACGCGACTTCTGACTTCATCAGGACCAGGACTTCATCACCAGGGCCGGCCCACATCCGCAATGGGATGTGGATGTACATTTTAAGCTCTTGATGGCTTCTACTTTCTGACAATTTTTTTCCTCTCCAGGACAGGATTTATTTTTTTATGCCACGAAGAAAAGGAAGACAAGAAAATTAAATCTGCAAGATCCTACCTGAGTCACAATCTGAGATTCATTCTAGTGTAGTATATTCAAAAACATGTCCTGGGAAGGACTCCTAATACTGAAAGCTGCCACTTTTAATTTCCTCCTTCTCAGTAGCAGGATGTAAGCTAGTAATAACAGGGAGATAAACACACAAATGTACATTACAAGTGCCAGCCAGCCTGCAGGACGGTTAGGTCAGGCAAATGTATTAAACACAATGGCTGGTTATCTTGCCCTGGTACCCCACAGAGGATGCTACGTTTTACTGAATCCCAAAGGAATCACCTTCATAATTCAAACAATGCTAAAACAGAAAAGTGAGATATTTCTCAATGCCTATTGAGTCAGTGCGGCAGCACGACACTGCTGGAAAAAAAGATGTCCAAAGTAACTGAAAACACACAGAAATTTAAAAATTTTGTCAACTCTTCATGAGGACACATATAGTAACATTAATGCCAGCCAAAATCTATGGGAAGTAATTTGACCAGTATACTCTGGGAGCACAGTTCCCTTTGCGATGGCAGCATCCTGTAAGGTATGAACCACACAGTCATTCCCTGCTCCACTGCTACACTCTGATCTTCTCCTTCTTGTGGAACTTTCGATTTATGAACTCCCATCATACAGCAAAAACGCCTATCATTAGTCCCTATGTGAAAGAAGTTGCCATTTGTTCTATCCAATTTCATCCCGTTTTTATTTAGTCCATTGGTTAAAGATAGCCAGTTCTCCATCTGATCCTTCTGTGCACAGTAATGCTTCCCAGTTTTGTACTGCTAGCAAATTTAATTAATATACACTTTTTTCTTTACCTAAGTCATTAATGAAAATATTTGATGAGAGCAGTCTGAAGATCAACTTTGCAGGAATCCCCTGCTTAAGTGTGTCAGACTCACAGACTCCCTGTCAGCTAGTTTATTGCTATCACTAACAAGTAGATTATGGCCTAGATTTATTAATAATTTGCCACGAGGAAAGTAGGGCCCTGTTGAGGGAGCAGGGCAGAGAAGCTCTGATGACACTATGGGAACCCTTATTCAAAATCTTCTCTCAAACAAGCAAGAGTGATTTTTCTGGTATTAAGAGCTTCTCTAGTCTCCGGACACAGTTGAAAAAGCCCTGCCAGAAATAGGCATATATAATTCCTGCATTATTTATGATTTGTGCCTTTTCAGTTTCTTTTCTCCCCCAGGGGCTCATCACCAGGTTGTGCAAGCTCCAGCTACATGCACGCACAGCTCCCTGCCAGCCCCAGGCTCCAGCCTCCCAGGGCAGAGCCTCCCTCCGCTCCCTCCCGTCCCCTCCCACCAGCCAAACTGGCACTTCAGTTTTCAGGAAGAAAATTTAATCCCTCACAGGAAAGCCTGTTTAGCATACGCGCTTTTCTGGCAAGTTGAAACGCCTTCCTCTTTGGTTACAAAACGGTGAGTTATCAAAAGCTGAAGAAAAATTAAGAGATTCTTCTACAGATCTCAGACAGTGGATGCCCTTAAAACTGGAAGATGCTGGTGGAAGCACCTTGCTATAAGATTGGAAACACACCAGTCAATGATAAAAATGACCTGCTCACTGGTTCAGTGTTTATTCTGCCTGCACTGCAAACTATTGTAGCCTTATAATCAATTCATACCTGTGGCTGACAGAGTGAAATGTTGGAACGCTACTTAGGATAAGGCCTCATCAAACACAGGCATTGAGATGTGACAGACACAGACATTGCCCTCAGTCAAGGGACTGTACCTTAACAACTCCTCAAGCAGACCAGACTTGAAGGAGGGAGTTTAACAGAAAATGCAATTCCCATCATGTCAAGGGTCCCCAGCCCTCTCTGGCCTTTCAAGATTTTAATATTTTTCTCCCTTCTATATCATTTTCCTAAAAAAGGGGCATTTAAAGAGCCCCTCAAATACACATCATGGCGTACGCGAGCCGAGACTAATCACAGCAAGGCAATGAAGAACAATAATTTTCCTCTCTTGTGTACAGGTATTAAAATAGCTGTAAGCTACAGCAACAGGCATTTTGTGCATGCTACTAGCCAAACACCACACATAACAAAAGGAAATAATGACTATTTTTGCAAACTCAGGGCTCTGCTTTGGTGTGCAGCATTAAAACGCATTTGCCCCACAACCCTCATTCCCCAAACTGCAGCGACGGCACTTCTGCTAGAGCCTCTGCAGAGCATGAGCCCACACTGGGCCACCCCAGCTCGAGAGGATGGCCACGGGCGGTTTGAAGGAAGGCACCAGGCAGCAGCTGAGCACCATGTGGGCCAGCAATATGGCTCAGCACAGCTTGGGACACAAAGCCACAAGGCAATCTTAAGCCACAAGGCAAGTTCGGCCAAAGCTTCTCCGTCAACACTACAATGGAGAAAAACAGTACCTGGCATTTAATATTACTCCATTTATGTTGTTCGACGCTGTCATGATTATGAACATGCTGTGAAGCAGAAGCAAAAAGCAATGCTCTTTTATACTGTGAGCACTCTTGCTGTAACTTTGTGCCCATACTGTTTTTACACCACCACACTTAAAAATTTTAGGACTGCCTGTGAAATATAGTTCCTTCTAGTTATATTTAAACATGCCATTAAAAATTCATGGCATTTATCTACCACAACTCTACCCGTGCAAGTTGTCTGACTGGGATCTGAATTGTTTGCATTGCTTATTTTTTTTCAGAAAGCAGTTTTCTAAGAACTCATAGAATTGTCCTATGTTTTGGGGAAATACAGGCAGAAACATTTATTTCTACACTCTCCAAAGAGGAAAACGGAAACATTTGATATGAGAAAATGTCACTGAATAGATATCAGTTGTTCCTTCTGAGGGAGAAAAATCCAGCAATGTGAATTACTCAGCACTATAGCTGTTTTTTGCCTTTCATCTCACTGACAGCATCAGTGACAGAATGATAACCCAAAAAAAAAAGAGAGAGAGAGATAAAAGAACACAGAGATATACTGCAGCAACATTAAGTATACACAAGTTGAGTATTTATGTGCTGTGAGCACAGGATGAGCTGGACTGACACAATCAGGAAAAGGCAATGCATGAAGGGTTTTTCTCTTTCTTATTAATTGATTATTCTCTTTGCTACCAGAGGGAATTTAGGCCAATACTGCTGCTTTCCTAGCAGTTAGAGACATGATCTAAAGTAAGGGGTGGGGAAACACTGAAATAATTCAAAGATCTGCCTCCTTTTGTTTTTCTTAAGCACTGCACATTGCTGCTGGTTTAATAAGTATGTTTTAGGTGCTGCCTAACTGTGCCAAATCAACAAGGACATCTCACAGAGGAGCCTCTCTTCTGCAGTTGCTAAATGCTGGCACCCTGCAAAAACACGGATAACATGTCACACCTTCACAACGGTCCAATGTATTAATGAATTATGCAGCAATCAAATGTAATTCAACTTTCTCGTATAATAAAAAGGTATGTTAAACTGAGGACTCTCCTCCGAATAAAAATCCCTTTGCTCCTTCAAAGTGGCATTTTTAATGATCTGAATGCTTCTCCCTTTCTCTGCCCCCCCCCTCCTCTCTGAAACATTCTAAATAATGGCAGAAGATCCATATGTATTTTACAGCACAGGAAGTTTTACCGGGGGGGACCGGAGAGGGGGAGGAGTGGCAAAAGTAGTTATCAATTCCACATTGCGTATGAGCCAAAGCAGGCATCTGCTTCCCGGACACATTCATGCCTGTAACATTCCCAAACTGCTGAGTGTATGTACAGCTGCCTTCCCCCAGAAATTCAAAAGTTCCCGTCTTCTCCCATATTACTGATGGCACAACAGCAGCCCTGACAACTTGCGTGTTTGTGCAATATTCCTGTACTGAGAAACGCAAGGGGGAATTACGTCTGTATTTTAAAATACACCTCTCCTTGTGCCACTGCGAGGGCCAAGAACAGAGGAGGCCCTTTCGCTGTATCAACAGGCTTGCTCAAAAAGCCTGCAGCTGGCAGTGGATGGCAGATGGACATTTTCTTTCCGTCACCGTCTCTCCCACCAAAGCAGCAAGAGAGATATTGCCAGGCTGCCTCTGCTCCTGCCTACAGCCAAAGACAAATCGCACAGAGGTGGGTGAAGAGCAGCACGTTGAAGCAACTGATAGAAACCTGGCTCCCTTCTGAAATACCTCTTCCGCTTCTGCTGAAGAACATGCTGCGTAGCAGGGTGCATATTTTGTCATTTATTTATAAGTTGCACCCTTCTACTAGCTATTTTTAAATAAGTATATCTAAGCAATCTAACACAACGCTAAAATCTAGTATAATAATTATGTTTTGCCTGGTGCCTATTGTAAGCAGCAGTTTAAAGGTGGTTTTACCGGTTATGGTAAACAGTTTCCACAGAAATTGAAGGTACTAAATCACCATCATGAAAAATTCTTGTATTTGCAGTAAGATTTTCAAAACATTTGATGTAAAACCAGAATTCAGTTTCTCAAATCCAAATCAGATACTGCTGGGCTTTTCAGAAATTGTTCGACGGATGAACAGGGCTCTTGAGGGCACCTACAGGATCTCTGAAAAATATGGGCTGGTCAGAGGGAACCAGATTTATTTTTAAGCAGCTATTGGGTACTGCAATTAGCCTCACTCAGTATCTGGCATCAAAACGTACTCAGCAGTCTGCACTCTCCCAAAAATCTTCTGATATCTGAACTTTCCTGAAAATGTGCCCATGACTGTGGCCAATGGGCTCTTCTGGACATTTTGTCACAGCAGCTGCTTCCCTCTCCTCCGATCCCAGACACTCAGATGCAGCAAAACAAGCAAAAAACATATATCTCCCTTCCTGGCACACTTCCGTGGGACTGCTGCCTGCCAAAATCCCGAAGCAGTGGGTGAGGAGGGACAGAAGAGCCCCCACCAAGCAACCCGGCCACCCCTGCCCACAACGTGGAGAAAGAAACACACCACCCGAGCAGCAAGGTCCCTCCTTTGCAGTGGAACCTCACAACCCTTTCACTCCCAATTCAGTTCATCTCGAGCAGCAAGGTCAACACCAGTTCTCTGCTTAATGCAGATTTGAGAGTACTACGTGAGACAGTGATAGCCATCCCTGAAGGTACGCGACAACCCTGCATGGCAGCTAACTGAAGGGGAAATAACCTCTGAGACCCTGGGAGATGTTTTGCCCAGAAAACATTTTATCACCCTTCCTCTGAAAGGCCCGATCCTCTCGTCTCTTCCCCATGCAATTAAAGAGTACTTACATGAGAAGAGCCGCTGATTTCAAACATTTCCTTGCTTGATTAAGGCTTACTCATCAGAAACAGATTTGTACGCATTCAGTGATGGGACTCAGATAGATTAACTTAGCTAACTTGCATATATACCTTGACACAGACAAATGGATTGTTATGTTCTTTTTAATATCAGCTATTATCTTTATTTCTGCTTTGACTCATATTCTGAATCTGAGTCAAGACTTCCTGACTGCAGAGCACAGCTGACTGAGAAATTAGTCTTTACAATTTAATGGAACACGTATGTGTTTGCCTCAGTCTGATAATGTATGCAAACTATTATCAGAGAGTAAAGAGAAAGCTGATTTCAAGTTTGCAAATGCTAGAAAGGTATAAACCAAAGGAAACGTGTATCTTCAGCTACTCAGCTACTCAGTAGCTAAAGGATTGCTTTGTCCACTTCCATATTGCAGAGGTTAACGCATTTGTTTCAGGTACTTAGGTGATCTCAGGCTTAGTAAAAGACTTTTGGTGATTTTTTTAATAAAATGTAAACTTTGAACAAAATTTGACCTGATCGGTATATTTAAAGAGTTTCAATTATGCACGGCATATATTACATTCATGCACGTTTTATGTAACCTACAGCAATTTTATACTTGACGTCTAAAAAATATTGTCCTAACAAACAGAAGGTCCTCAAGAAAATTCTCATACGTTGCATGCAAATAACAAACCACTCCTGCAAGGCCATAGGACATTTCACAGAAGACAACTGCAACAAACAGGATCTTGTAGCCATCATGCCAACAAACATCCAGAGAAGAAACCCACAATTTGAGACAGTGACTAGATATTTGGAAATATTATACAATAAATCTCGCTATTCTCAAACTTACAAAGAAGTTCATTAGAAACAACAAACTTGGGGTTCAGTACAATGAGGAAATGCTAGCTACCAAACCATTTCTTCAACAGGCATCAAAAGTAAAAAAAACTACCACGTATACATTTTTCATGGATACTATATTGATATAAACATTAATATATTAAATTTACCAATAAAGTTTATTTGTCATATTTAAAAAGATGAAAAATTAGAAGACACGAAACATGCTTGCCTGAGAAGAGTAAAACAAATCACTTGAAAAATCAGATAACTCTCAAGAAATTGGTGAGTTTGCATTAATTTCAAAAGCAAAGGAAATTAAAAAAGCAAAGCATAAAAAGGAATTTCTTACTTTAACTTCCACTGTCTTCCCACCTTGCTCGATATGCCTCTCAAGATATTCAGAAGACAGCAGGTCACTGCAAGAGAAGAAAAAAAGAACCATAAGCCTTGCACACGTTTTCTTGCACTCCCTCTCAGCAAGGACTGATTCAACATTTACATTTGAAAAGGGCAAAACCTGCAGGATACTTTTCCTAAAATGTTCGTAAAAATCACTGAAACAGCCACCTCCAATGGAGTTACACATTGCATGGAATACATTGATTTTTAATACCAGAAGGCAGGACAAGGAAAACTGAGGGGGTTTTTCTTCATAGGAGGCTCAAAACCAGCCACTGATAATGACTTTAATTCAAGAGACTGTTCTATTTGCTGCTAAAAGCAAACAGTAAGGAAGTTAGGTGAACCTTAAAAGAAAAAGAAAAAAGCTGGAGGAGAAACCAGTTGGAGTGACTCCTGCAGCAGGCTGTATCTGAGGGAAGATGGCAGCTGCCTCTGGCAGACTCCAAAGGTCACAAGAGCACTATAATGAAATGACCTTATAATACCATTAAGGTGAGCTCAGGATCAATGCAAATGGGTAGATGTCCTGGTTTGAGCGACACAGGACTAATTTCTCTTTCAGTAATTTTACTTTTCAGTAAGAACTCCTCTAAAGCATGGGAAAAATGCACTTTTAGAAGACTCTGGTGTCTCAATTCGTGAAAATATTTACTTTATAGCCAGCTGCGGTATGTGGGTTTCAAGGTCTCAGTGTTTTTGAGTTAGCCAGGTGCAGGGGTGAGGAGGAGCGAGACCCAGGCACTTGACCAAAGCTGGCCAACAGGGTTATTTCATAACATGAATCTCACATTCAATATAAATTACAAAGTTTGTTGAGGAGTTCTCTCTCTTGATGGCTGCGATCCTGAGAACTTCTTGCCCCGGTGCCGGAGCCCTGAGCCCTTCCCTTCATCCCAAAGCCGCAACACTCGCAGTGTCCGACATTTTCTGTCCACTGCTGGGAGTGCACAGCTTCCTGCTGATAGAACTGCCTGAGTAAAATCCTCTTGTATTTTATATTGGTATCGGGATCAATATTGGTTCTTTAGTATTATTAATGTTAACTATTTAGTCTCATTCTATTAAATCTGTTTACATTCCAACCCTTGGGTTTCCCTGTTTTTCACGATTCCCCTTCCTGGGTGGGGAGGGGTAACTGGGTGATAGAATAATTGCCTGAACAACAAATTGTTGTGGGTTCCTCAAACCATAATAGTAGGCTGCACCACAGTGTAGGCTGATGGCCAGTTCCACCCGGCGTAGGCACTATGGCAGGCCGTGGGCGCCATGCTGCCCTCAGGGCGCAGGGCCGGCCTCCATTGGGCCCATCCCTCGTGCTCGCTCCACCTCAAGCCAGCCCAGCAGCCTGAGCAACGTCAGAGAAAAGTGCTCTGAGCAACGGCAAACTCAGCCTCAAAAGTACACAAAGCTTTGGAACAAACACTGAAGAGAAAAAACAATCAGACCTGAGGCAAAAGTATGTAAGTCAAATGCATGCTGTATTTATCAAGACTCTTCACGGCATACTTCTCCCTCACAAGTTATTTTCTAGGCAAGCAAATCATCTACATCAGAAATTTCATTAAACATTTTCAACGTTTGCAAGAACTTTATTGAGATTAAATCCGTGTAAAGATTTGATATCGTCCTGCCTAAGAGGTGATTAAACTGGAAAAGACGAAAAATCATTAAAGAAAACATGACAACAGGCACGCTGACTGACAGGACAGGAGGCAACGAGCACAGACCTTCGCGTCAGAAGAGACAAAATTGAATGTTTCTCCTTCAAACAGCAGAACACCCAGGCTAGAGGCCAACTGACCTGCTGCGGGAGGGCAAGGACAGCAGAGCGGCACCCAGGGCAGCAGCCGCTCGGCTTTCCAGAGCTTCTCCCTGGCTAAACAGGCAGCAGCGACAGGGACTTTTCTGCTCATGAAGGCAGTGGTGACTGCCCAGAGCGAGCCCCGAGCAGGACAGGGTTGGTAGTACGGGTCCTTCCACACCAGCCCTACAAACTGCCAGCTTGGTACTTGCATTAGTAATCCAGGCACAAAAACCAGGAGCGCTCTAATGAAATACGCTGATAACGCTGAGTTGCAAAGCATGGGGAAGAAAGGAGAAGATCGATAAAACTCCCACAGGAAAGAACTGGATGATCTTCAGGACGGGATATTAAGAAATAGGATCAAATTCAATTGTACAAACAGAAAATTTATGCGTGTAAGGGCTGGAGGGAATTTCTATTATGTTGTTTTGGAGGGCCTGGTTTATAAGGAAGAGACACATGACTGCACTTGTCTCTGGCAAAATGATTTGCCAGATCAATAGGGTGTCTTCTTGGAAAACACAACTGTCATCCCAGAATACATTAAAGAAGATGTATTTCCAGTCAAACTGAGGTAAGATTAATACCACTGTCCAAAGGAGACTTCTTTTCAAATACTGTGAACAGGTACTGGACAGCTTTGCTTTGAAAGTCCAATTATGCAGAAGCACAGAGAGGCTTCTGAGATAACCTAGGAATGGAAAGATCCTGAAGTCTATCAAAAAATTGAGTTGTGAGGAGATCTAAATGCACCAGGGTTTATACACTGACATGTAAAGATAGATAATTAGGCTATAGAAGATGCTGGCAGAACCTCTAATGTAGACAGACTGTCAATGAATCAATGGAAACTGGACTTTAAAAAAAAAGATTTTGTATCTAAGTGCAAACAACAGAGGCAACAAAAAGAGGGATGCTAAGAAATTTCTGAATGGGAGCATCCATGGGACAATTGTCCATAGAGGTGGGGTCCCCTCAGTCACAGCAAGTTCACAGCTAGTTGCTGCTGAAAGCAGGAGGTCTCAGTGTCGCCTCAGCAGCAAGCACTGAACCTACCTTGTGTCAGCAAGAGCACTCATCAAAATACTCTCGGTGTCAGAACTAACACTCATCAAAATACTCTCAGTGTCAGAACTAACACTCATCAAAGTACACTTGGGAGGGTTCAATAAACCCATGTTTTTGCTGTATTAGGTAATTCAAGTCCCCTGTGAAGAGGTATGATGAGCCCCAGAACTGATGCAAGGGAGGGAAAACATGTGAGCAGCTGTAAATAGCGGAGAAAGAAAGGGCAAGGATCTCCATCAGTCGCTGCAGAACCAGCGTAACCAGCTGCCCCCAGGTTCACCCTCTAGGACCCCCTCAGTTCTGGTCAGGTCCATATACCTATATTGATGCTTTGCACAGCAGCCTGCGAGTAACCCATTACTGAGGAGCACCTAAAAGAGATGCTGTTGATGATACTGATTACAATCCTCTTAGAAGTGACTATTAAATATTTAGGATACTCATCCACCTGGGGGAAGCTCAAAGGCTTCTATAAGGTCTGTATGCCTTTTCCAGATTTAGAAATTTAGACAGACGCTCTCTTAAAATGTATTTAGCTTAGCTTGTTGAAGTTCAACATATAGTTTCTCAGCATTCACTACACTTTCTATCCAGTAAAAGTCTACGCTTCCGCAGGTTTACTAAATCCACCTCTGTTGCTTAGAGCTCTCGGCTATTTCTGGGGTACTCAGTTAAACTAAGATTGTCCTCCTTATCTGACGGCCACAAAGGGTTTTGTGCCAAGGAAGATACAAGAGATTACAAAATGTAAAATACTACAATAAGTACACAGTACACAAGACAGAGATCAAACAGAATGATTTAAATTGGAGGGAGTTTACGGTTGTATTTGGAGGGATGACAAGGAGAAGCACAGGGTCTTCTCATGGGGGTCTGACAAAATTATTGCTTTTTAAAACATACTGCTGTTAATGTTTTCATGTTCTGGAAGATTACATGTTATGTTCTCAAAGATCTGGAAATTGTGTCTGGCATGAGAAAACAAAGAGATTGATCATTCTCTGCCTTGCACAACACAAGAACTAGGAGGTAACAGAAGAGGCCGGTAACCTCAAAACCAATAAAAAGAGACCTTTTCTGGCATGGATGCTGGTTACAACACGGAACCTCTTGCCCCAGGAAAACATGGATGCTGAAGGTCCATGCTGGTTCAAGCTGGGAATGAACAAGTTAATGGACATAACTGAGAGCTGCCAAATGCACAGAAATTGTACCTGGCTCAGAAAGTCTTGGAGTCCTGGAAAAGGAGCCTATGGAAACCTCATACACACTTGTTCCACTCTTCTGTTCCTCCTTCAACATTTGCCTTGGGCCACTGGAACAGGACAGTCGGCAAAGTGCCCCTCTGACCTGACCTGGGCTGCTTTGCCTGCACTCTGGCAGGGCACTCTTTCTCCTGGGGGTTATGTAGAGTCCCTCAGCATCCAACTCCAGGACTGCTGGTGATCAGTCAGCTGCTCTTCTCCCACCCGCTAACCCTTTGACAAACATACCTAGGTTGTTCCAAGTTGTGTTTACTTTCAAGGTAGGCCAAGAGAGCAATTCCTACACAGGTCCATCCATTTCCTCCTGGTCAGTCCCTGCTTTCAGGACAAAAGGGCTGGAAATGGATGGAGAGCCGCTGGCATTTTTAAAAGCCTACCCTAACAGAATATGTCCGGGAATATTTTATCTGTAGAAAAACCCACAAATGATGCCATGTTATACTTTATTATTATTATGACTCACTGAACAGAAAATATCATAAAAAACACAACACTCTTACAGATCCAATAATGCAATCAGTGCTATTACAAACTAAGCAGCAACCTAATAATTATACACAGTCTTAGAAACTTACGCCAAAAGATATGCTTCTCTCATGAAATAACCTCAGAGGTGGAGTAATGTTTTGTCTCAGTAACAGTGAGGCACATAACTGTGTAACTTCAATAAAAAACATTACTTTAAAACAAAAAGGTACAGTGAATCACTTGTGATAAATGATTAAAATTATTTAAGCAACATAAGAGACCGAGCATTCAGCATTAAAATAATATACCTTTTAACATAAATTGTGCAACCCTTTCCTATGGTAGAGGTGAAATAAAAATAACTTTGCTTGCCTGCCAGTCTGTCCTAAAAGCCATCTTTGTCAGTTTAAGTAGTAGTTTTTGTATTAATTATAAAGAAAATCTGAATGTGAAAAAGCAACAGATTGTGGGGGGAAAAAAAAAAAAATCTTAGAATTACTAGGGATGTAGAAAATTACAGTGAAAAAGTATGTACACTATCAAAGACAATATTGCAGAACGGGATTTTCAGAAGCATTCACTAAGGCATTGATACAAATTCTTTGAAAAGGTGTGGCAAAGACCTGCAAATGTTAAGACCTAAAAATAAAACCTTTCACATGAGAGCAGCACATGTGATCTGTGGCTTTTACAAGGAAAAAACAGTTCTGCTAATAATAGCAATTCTGTTTGCAGTGGTCTGTTATTTTTAAAACCTACACAAATCAAGTACTGTAGATTTGTTTACAGCAGCATCATTTTTTGGAGCATTATCTAAAGTCACAACCATATGAGTCCATCCCATACAAACCCAATAGCATAAGGGCCAGAACAAAACATGAGCAAGCTCCTCTCTGCTCTTCCAGCTCTCTCAAATAGTCCCAATAGTACACAGGAGGAGCGGGCTGAGGGAATGTTCTTACAAAAGAGGGCCCCAACTAAGGAAAGTAACCTTATCCAAGATCATGCATGTAAATGTGCCTAAATTCCACCTTGAATTAACTGTAGCATTTGCATACAAGGATTACTAAACCGAAGGCAGGATTGGGAACCCACGAAAAGAGATGAGCTTTGGAAATAGACGGTTCCCCAGCAGAAAGGGGCTGCTTCAGGAAGCAAAAACAGGGACAAAAAATGAGGTGGCAAGAGGAAAAAAAGGACAGAACAAGCCAAGTCTTTAAATAAACAGAAAGAGAAAACAGGAGATTAAAAAGCACTTTGATTTGAAAGAAGAAGAAAAAGGCCATAAAAGACCTTGGAAAAGGGAACAGGTTTGTATTTGAATGTGGAATGATAACAAACTTGGAATTATCCCTGGAAATGAAACAGAAACTTTAATTTTCAAGAGAGAAAAATGCCCACCACCAGCTTTTAAACAAAAATTAATTCTCCAGATTTAAGAGACTGGAAAGATGGAATGCCTAAAAGTTATGGAAGAAAAAGAGCAGAAACTATAGGGACCTCTTTAGAGGCCACAGGAAGAACCACAAACTTAAGAAAGGTAGAAATTACAGTAATAAAATGCATTTTTGTTGGCATATCAGTGTTATATATGAGAGAAATTACTCTGCTTCATGATATCCAGTATTGTTGCTATGTCTCCTTGGACACTGTGAGAATTCTTTATCATTTCTTCTGTCTCCACAACTCTGCATTACGTACACCTGAAATTTCAGATTAAATATGGTGCCAGACAAAGACATCAAAGGAGAGATCTGAGCTGAGATGCATTACTGAAAAGGAAGACAGAGTTTTAGCTGAAATCAGCACAAAGGCCTGGATGGGTTGAATGCCAGAAGGAGATTGTCAACAGACATAATGGAGACATTCAAGACAAAACAATAGGTTTAGGGAAATGATGGAGACGCTGATAGGACAAAGATTCCGTATCAATTGCACAATTAATGCTAACCCACGTTGCAGGGGAACACTGTGAGAAGGAAGCCTCCTGCAACATCACACTTGAGAGGGCTGTGGTCACAGGCATGGGCACTGTTTGGGTACCAAGCATGTGAAGATAAAGAAACTTCCCATCAGGTAAAAGATTTTTTCCCCCAGTGGTGTACATCCTCTACCAAATAACCTGGAAAGGTCTAAATTATAACTCAAGTATATAAGGGGAAGTTATCTCCCTCAGAAGAAGGGAAAAAGGAGAGAATCTGATTCATACAGGAGATTATTGTAAAAGATGGGAAACTACCTGCATGTTGCTTTGAGAAAAGTGCTGAAAGAATGCTTTTATTAACAGGACTAATAGCTATGGAAGGAGTGAGTAGGGGAGGGAGTTTTTTATAACAGCCCATATTGTACACCAGGGAAGAGAAGACAGGTTGTTTATTATCATGAAACAAGGACCAATAAAGTGGAAAACTAGATGAGAGGGAACAGGAGGGATATTTCTATCTGCCAGTTAGTAAGAGTTCAAGGGACAACTAGCATTACCTCGCATTACACTATGGTCCTAAAACATTTTCAGTATCAGCCATGAGCTAACTAAAGAATACAGCAAGATAAACTCAAAAAAAGCCACTTAACTGGCAGATTTTTGTATCTGACTAGCTAGGACATTTTAATTCTCCTTTATCCTCATGCCTACCCAAACACCTTCTCTCTGCTCATACGTGATCTTTCCTTGCACTTCAAGGGGGATTAGCTATCTCCATGCTCCATGAATCTATCTGCTTTAATAGCCACAGCTCTAAAACTTTCATCCCCTCCTTCCCCTCAAAAGAATTGCTGAATTTCCTTTTATGTGGATAGTTAATTTAATGACTGTATCTGTTAAGTTAGCCAAATGGTGTAATCAATCAGAATTAGGTAGCTTCTCTTAGATACGGCAGCAGTTCCCACAGTGCCTACTTAGAGGAAAGAATAAAACAGAGCTGGTTCTTGCCTGCTTCTCCCTTTTTTTAAATATTCTTACTGTGCTTTTCTGTTCTTGCTGCTTCTAATATGAAGGGAAGAAAGGAGAAAGTAATTTCTTACTATTTCTACTCCTATTGACTATGACTTTCTCCAAAAAGAAATTAGGAATTTACGAAGGGGTTGAGCCCTCAAGGGCTCACAAATGCTGAGTCGTACCTAATCTCAGTCCTTTCCTGGAGCTTAATTTGACATTTGACTAACAGACAATGATACACAACTTGAATCTCTGATGAAGTTTCTTCCACATACTAACATTTGCTCAATTTTTTCCTCTCCAGGACTCCTCCCTTAGATCCCTAATGCCATCTGACTTGAAAATGCACTTATAGTCCCTTTATCCCTTAATAGCTAATTTGCCTTCTGGACACAACAGTAACTGCCCCGCACCCTGACGCAGACACCAAACTGCAGAGCAGCTCAGCAGCCCTGCACAGGGCCTCCACCTCCAGCATCAGGGATGAAAATCTTACAGCTCTGGCTTACAAACAACATGTGTTTGATTTACTGGATTGGCTTCATTTCTTGATGGGAAAAGGTTTAAGCAGGTTGAAGACATTCTTGCTTAGTTTCACTAGCTTTCTATTACACACATGGTTGCTATTACTAGCATAAAATAAGGAGAGAGGACACCACAAAAGCTGCAAGGAAAACCTGTAAAGCACCAGTTGTAGTTTCAACACTCAGGCTGGTGTGGCCATATCCTGACCCTGGACATGCCTTGTGCACGTGAACTGCACCTGAAGTACATCCAGCTCTCACTGCAGGCATTTTCTGGTGCCACCGTCCACCTACTATTACTGTGCCACGGACTTTTTGGCCCATCCTTTTCAACCTTTGCAATTCAGCCTGATCTCCTCTATCTAAATGACCATATGAGCAATTTTATGAGAAATTACTGTAAATATGTCACATAATGATGAACGGACACTGTTTGTATTTTCCGGGGGAAAACCTAAGAGTTTATATTTAAGTTCCGCAACCAGGAAGAGAGACATTTACAAACTAATCATCACCACACACTCTTTTTACTACATTTGAATGAAATCTGAATATAGCTCCCTACCCCAACAAAGTAAGACTGAGACAAACCGAAAGCAGCTCTGAAATCACAATTTCAGATTCTATTTTTTATTGCAACTTAAATATAATCAAATTATTGTTGATATTTCTTGCATCAATATTACCATTTCTTAATACAAATACTGAACTCAGTAAATAACATCTGATGTGATATGTAATGAAAATGTTTTGGGGTTTTTTTTTCCAAACAAAGCATTTTAAAACATTTTTGTGGCGCAAGCACTGCAAAGGGCACAAATTCAATATGGCACTTAATTCACCCTGCGGATGATGGAGGGAAAGCGATTACAGTATTGTCTTTCAGACAACAGGGAGATTTAATCTACTGCCCTAACAAGGAAGCTGCACCCCTACACACAGAGATTCTTTCCAGTATCCATGGGGAGACACTGCTACTCAAGATGCCGTAATGATGAACTAGAGACTTTAACAAGCATGAAGAGTAGATGGCAGCTGTTTGCAAGACTCTTGTCAGGCAGAAAGTTGAAGTAGGATTTTTCTAGCTCTAAACTTCTGTTTTCACAGAGTTGAAGTCAGTCTGGGCAAGGTTCACTTACTCTGCTCCTTACCTAGTTTTCCTTCCAGTACTGATGGCAATACAAGTGTCAATAAAACCTCACTCTGCTTTTGTTGTTGAGTAATTTACACCAGTATATCTTCAGGCAATTACTTTTTTTCCCCCTACAGAAATTTCAGGAGGAGTCCTATTAAAATGAGCAGATATTTTTAGACCATGTTCATACCACTACTACAAAGCAGTTTCCTCAATGCCATTCTGCTTGTATGCTCGTTAAAGTCAGGATAAATATAGTTAATTTTACTATTTGAGAAGATGGTAAATTAATAATGAAGGGAAGAGGCAAGCACATGAGAGGCACAGGCTACACATTTTCCTGCACAACTCTACTTGTGTGGTCTAATCCTAGTTTTTAATATGACTCTTCATACAGTCAAGCTGTTTTATACTATATGGAAAAATCACTTCCCAAGTAAACTCACTTGTGATTTCAAGCACTTTTCAACCCAACTCTTTGTTCATATTTGTGTGCTGTCCACAAACACTATATTAAAAGAGAAAAACTGCAAAATTAAATGCTTAAGTTTTATAAAATGTCAGCCATCTCAACGTGGCCCTGACATGACTTCACACTATTAAATACAAGCACATACATTTTGCACAGGACATCTGTATCATTTAGTGAATAGACATTACTAAATATTTTTATTTGGCAGCTTCCTTCAAGATCTGACCTCAAATTTTAGTTACTGTATACATCATTTTGCCCTGGAGCAAATACACAAATGATTCCTGTACTCATGGGCATTTCTGTGATGCTCTCTCAAAGTATTTGCAGAACACAAATACTGAGTCCTCTACATACTGCCCCTCGGGAGAGTAGGTGCTAGCATTTTCCTCAATACTAGAAAGCTGTAAAGTATCTGTTCGTTTTGGGTGCCCAGTTTGAAATTTCATGGAGACATATATTGTAGAAATACAATACCTTTTTCATCATAACACATTTCAGATGTGTCTTGCCCTGTGTTACAGTTGGGATGAGTTCTGAAGAGCTCCAGGAGCTCCTGAGTTGTCCTAAGTGTCCTGCTCACGGGGCACCTGAAGAACAATGAACAGTCACTAGGAGCAAATGGTAAAGGCACCACTTTGGGGGATGCTTGTCCAGAGCTACACAGGAAATCCTTGTCAAAGGGACCTGACATCACCACTTGCTTTGCACATACGTGCTTCCCAACCCAGTAAAAGGCAGACTGGGACTGTCCAGCAAACTGCCTCATTGACAGCACAGCCCTGCTTCACTCCCAGACTGCCTTACTTTGGCAACAAATAGCATCTGATTACACAAATAAAATTTAAAAAGCTTAAGCTGCATAAAATAGGAATACAAAGGAGGCAAACTATGCTCTGCCCCAGCTCCTGCCTGTTTCATTCATCTTCCAAACTCCCCATCACTGTACCCACCTCCTCTGTCCTGAGGACCCCTTTCTCCCTGGTCACATTCCTACTCCTCCTCTGTTCCCCAGCCCATCGCCTTTTCTTTCCAACCAGCATTTTTTCCATGCCACTGCTTCCGACTTCTGCGCGATGCCAAGAAAGACCAGCAAAGGTGTCAGTATCTCTTCAAGGTTACGTTTACAGTTTGGCACTAACACTGAACAGGTTCACTCTAAAATGTGCATCCTTAACGACAGCAAAGCTTTCCCCCCCGCTGTGCTGTCTTTCTTTTACAGGCACTTAGGACAATCACCCTCTTATGCTCATGGTTAATTGCTGTTAGAACTTGCATTTTATCCTGAAATTTGAAGTGTTGCTCATGACCCAGGAATTTTTTAGGTAGTAATCACCAAAAAGAATAATTTCTTCTAAACAGTGTGCATTTGTATATAATTAAAGAATATTAGCATATATGGATTGAAAAAACTACAGAGAAGTTTGTTTTTATTGTTAATCTAATAAATGCATCAACTGTTCAAGTACCTGAGATGTTACAGAAATGAGATCAGAAAAAATGGTTACCACTACTTTATTTTTGTTCACAAAACATGTGAACTTTAGAAAACAGTATACCTGAAAATTGCTTTAATTCAAAAGAGAGTAAACCTTAAATCTAGGAGCTAATTCATTTCTAGAAACTATTCTGATGGAGACAATCTGCTAGAATTTCAAGAAGATAGAAATGGTCTTGAAACTACGAAGACATTGAAAAAAGCCTGTTAATGGTAGAGGGGCCAAGGAAAAATGAGTCATGATGTGAAAAATATCTATAATAGCAGGTAAATTAAAGAGCAAGAAACTGAAATTACAGGTACCTGCTACAGCACTGTAATCTCTCTCTTTCGATAAAGAAGGTCCATTTTAATAGCACAGAGCATCGTGAGGATTGGAAGTCAAAGGTCTCGCACTGCATTTGTGGGCGAGCCAGGGTTTTAGTTTGAAACTATGCAAACAAATCCAAATGCACAGTTAAGGGAGACAAGGAAAGGGGTCTCTTGAAGAAGCAGTCTGCATTACTGGGAAAATATCACAGAATATCCACATATGACAAATGACACAAAGCTTTGTGAAATAAAATTCATGGCTCATCTTACAGATGAATGAATAGTGGGAAGACAAGAGTCCCTTAATGACCGAATCCTCAGGAGCCAGATTCTGAGACAACACTAATCACCTAAACCACAGTCCAAGGAATTATCACGGCTCCCCAAACTTACAATCATCAATCTTCTTTTAGCACATACAACTGCAAGAGAACAGCTAGCTTGAGAGAGACAAAAAAAAAAAACCAAAATGCATTTCCTAATGCTTTTCCAAGCCAGACTTGTCTGGCTTGCCAGACAGCTCTGGCATTGCTGATGACCCAGCAGGTTACTTTGCCTCCCTGTGTGTTACCTACCAGTAAATCGTCCTCTCTAAACTCAAAAGGCCCTTCAATTTGGAGAAGCGAGGATGGAGTGAGGGTGGGGGAATATGACAGAGGTTTACAATATCATGTGGGCCATAGACAGAATTAACGCAAAGCTGTTATTCACTTAATTCCACATTAGTAAAATAAGGAAGTACTCAAAGAAATTAGAAGACCAATTTAAAAAAGATCAAAGCAAGCACTATGTCACACGACAAGTTGTGAATCTCTGAAACATGTTGTCACAGGAGGCTGTACGGGCAGACAGTATCAGAAGGTATCCCAGAAAGGGTTTAAAGTCATGGATAACAGGTTCACAAGCAGACACTAAAAGGTATACGCAGGGATGTGCCTTGTGGTGTCTTTAATCAAACAGCCATGGATGTTGGGGGCAGTGAGTGGAATGGACCTCGGCCCAGCCCATGTGCTCTTTCACAGCATCTCCCATTGCCAATGCCAGGAAAGATGGACCATTGGTAAGATGCAGTTTTATTTCTTTTTGTGTTTAATAGCTGTCACGGCTCCTTAGGGTAAAATGAATACAGTAATTTGATATTTTAAAATGACCTTTCTATCCAAAGTCATTTCTTGAAACTCTGAGAGAAAACATATTTGTGCTAAAAAGATGCAAACTATTTTCCACATATCAGCACAGGATTGCTTTTAAATACATGGTTCATATCCACATCACGTAACCTACAATAGCTGTATGGAGCACAGTGGTCACAGCACCCTGCTAGCTGCATCCATGGCAGAGACTGCTCAACAGCTGTAACTGGAAATCCATTTCTGAAAATACGGCTTTGACAGTTTTCCCATCTGCTGCTCCAAGGATAAGACTATGATTCAACTCATACTGACAATCCTACAGCAAAACACCTGCAGGGTTCAGATATTTCCCCCTTTTCTTATCATAGGTATCACAGCCCTCCTACCCTAACACTGCCTTCACTCCTCTATATACAAAACTCCCCATCTTCACACTCCTCTCAAGGACAAACTAACTCTGCAATAAGTTACACTGGTAGGTAACGTAACTACAACTGGGTTTTAAGTAGTAAAAAAGGGAAGAGGATTAAATCCCTGGCATTACTAACAGCATTTATACATCCACCTAACGCGGTGCACTGATTGGTAAAAAAAGTTATAAACAAAATCCTGAACTTTGTAGCTGGTTCACTCATATAGCATTGGTAGAAGTCTCATTTGACTGATGCTCTGCTGCTACCATCCATTTCTTATATACATATATATAAAGGATACATATATCCTGTATATATATATACACACACACACACAGATCCTCTATATGCCATCTATCCCTGTAAATGTATACAGGATATATTTTGCATCCCTGGGAGGCATCTGTCAGCAATACACTACACATTATACATCTAATTTGCCTACTTGTCTTCTCTTGCTCCTTCACCACACCTTTCTCTATCCCTTTATTCTCATCTTTCACATCCATCGTCTCTTAAATCAGGACCAATTCACTGCCTTGTTTACAGAATTGTTTGTAGAATTCTAGCTCAAAATTCTTATGATTAGAAAATAGCAGACTACATGCTCTCTCTCGCTCAACTCAAAACACAAACCAAATTGCTTTATCCTGCATGCCTACTAATGCGTTTAATGTGCTAACAGACATTTTCAGAAACTGACATTTGAGCCATGCTCAAAAATTAACCACCTGCAACTTCTCATGCTGCCACCTAAGCAATGGTTTAAAATTCAGAAGATACATATCTCATGACGGAAAAAGTGGCAGACCCAAGTATTCCCGTAGGTTCTTAAATCTGAATCACCACCTCCTTACATCTCCAGAATGCTTGCCACAATGATTTCTCTGAAGTGGGCTTGGGGTGCCAGCAAAGACTCAAAAGTTTCTTTTTGTCATAATGCAAATCCTTATGACTATTTTGTCTTTTCCTGTAACCTTTCATCTTTCAGTCACAATATGACTGCAAAATTATATACCCATTTATAAAATGAGAACAGATTTCTAAGTATCTTATTTATTATTATCTATTAATCTTATCTATTTTTATCCTGAAGTATTCTCTTCAAGATTAAAAGGGATCTCAATACTTGAGTGCGTCAATTCCAGTTATCACTTTCACAGGACAAACCTCTTCATTCAGAGGTTACTCACACGTTTCAGGGTTTTTTCACAGGATTGTCATATTTTGCGTAGGTCAGGCTGAGCACCTGCCATCTCAGCTCTGCAGGCCTCACAGAATGGTATTCTTTGCAATTTGGCAACTATCTGACATTGAACAGTTACGTTTTGAACGTGGTGCAGCAAAGCACTACAGTGACGGCGCAAAGTGCATCTTGCAGGAGGGGTTAAAAGCTGCAAGTATGAAAACAACTCTCGATGCAGAAATGGGCAGGAGCATATTCTGCTGTCCTGGTAAATGCTTTGTTTTCCTCCAAAGGGCTCCAAGTCAATGTCTGTCTGAACAGCCGTATATAACTGAGATGAAAAGGTAAGTCTGTTTAGAGTTAATTTTCACAAAGCAACTGCATAGCCAGATGCTTATTCATAAAAAAAAAAAAAAAAAAAAAAAAAGCCTAAAGGTGCAGAACAGCTGCAGACCCTTTTAAATGCAATATAGCAATGTGGTAGAAAGCCTTGAAAGAACAAAAGAACTGCCCTAAAGAGCACACAGTATAATGTGTTCCCTCTCAGAGACTTTGGCTCAGTTATTCTGAACGGGTCCTGGTCACGAGGCCTCTGATAGCCAAAGGTGCCACTGTTGCTAGGCAAATGACAGGGAATAGAAAGCTCAGCATCGCTTCTGAGCGCCACCGTCCCTCTTGCACTCCCTTGCTTTTGCCCACCCAAGGGCCTACTCATGCACCCAGAACTGAGATGCAAAACACAGCCAGCTGATGGGGTCTGCAGCTGGGAGCACAGCCAGCATCTGTAAAGTCACCCCATCACCCACACAGTCACACGCAGGTGGCTCTAGCTGTGATCTGCATCTAAGCGCGGAGCTGCCTCTGGTGAAAATTTTTGTTCAATGAATGATGAATTTGACCAAGCATTTATACAAGAAACCTACTCTCAAATCTCCTGTCATCTTTGCTTGGCATCTCAGTGATGTGCTGACACTGTTTTAATAAGAGAACTGCTCCAGCTCCTCAATTGTCCTTATCCTGAGCTAACCTGGTGTCCTAGAGGAACCTCTACAGCTGAGCAAAGATATAGAAGGACATTTTAGAGAGACAAAGAAATCACCCCCCTCCTTCACTCTGCTGAGCCATGGGGCTCAGTACACCCAACTGGGAGGATGGTCCCTATGGGATGCTCCTCTGCACAATCAGTGGAGAGAGCAAGCAGTTTGCTCACAAAGGCAGGACATGGCTCTCCTGCCAGTCTCCTGCCCTCACCACTCCACAGGAGCCCTTGCTCTCCCTGCTGCCCACAGAAAACCTGGGAGATCAGCCTCCTAATTTAGGTGACACCCTTCATTGTGCCTGAAAATCAGGCGGGGGAACACCCCCCATGAATGAAAACCAGCGCCTCAGTAGAGCGTTCAAGAGCTTCTCACGCACAACAGTGTTCACCAGTCCTTAAGGAACATCACGTGTGGTTTTGCAAACATTAATTTAGATAAAAGGCACCACTGTTTACACCTACAGCTCACACTGACAAGTACACGTTCAAGATTGTATTCTCCTCTTCAGTACAAAAATGTATAAGGATATCCTTATTATCCTCCATACTACATATTTCTAGAATCTTGCTCAATACTTTAAATCATTTATGTTTCTAAAAATAATCCTTCTAACATGTCATGCGTTACTTATAATAAAAACTGGATTTAAGACTCCAGTTCTACAGTGCAATGCATTTGACGAGCAATCATCAGGGAGGCTAAGGTGGCTTGTAGAACAAGAAAAAGCCTTCCAAAAGCTCCAGACAATATCATAAAATTTAATGCTGAGCTAAACTATAAATTAAAGCTAACCAACCTTCAAGGATGCTAATGGGTTTTAAGTTAGAAGACTTACAGGGTATTATATATATATATGTTATTTTTTTTTAATACCTATCTCTCTCTAATCCAGACTTCCCCCCCCCCGCCCTCACAAAAGTAGAGACAGACATATTTACAATGATACTACCAATTAATCAATCCAGTAATGTTTTTTTCACTGGAATAGTTTCCGTAAAACTGCTAAACACAGCTGGTATGACTGAAATCTGCAGCATTCTATCTTAATATTTGGAGACAAGTATTAAACTGAAAGTTAGAAAAATAAATATAGCTGTTTCTTAAACCACAAAGACATAGACATTGATGTGTATTTCCTTACAAGCTAATTGATTCTGCATATAGCTATCAGTGTTTGGAGAGAGGTGATGTGATCTCAAACATGGACTGCCATAATCAGAAATACATATACCCTTACAGAAAGGATAGTTCAAAAGTAAAGTGCCTTAACAGGAATAAACGCATTTTCCATTTACATTTGTTTTGCTTACAGACCAGTGCTGTGCAGAGGTGGAACTGACTATGCTCCATAGCAGTTAGAGTGTAAGAACAGATACCAAGATGTCTGAGACGCCCAGAAAATGCCCAGAAAACATATTTTTAATTAGTGCTGGTCAGGAATTTCCAACAAATGGCTTTTCACCAAAAAAAAAAATGTCCTCCAACTTTTCCAAAGTGAAACTTTAATCAGAGGTGTAACGGTTTAAACAAAATCTTTTTTTCAAAACATGTCTCCATATAGCCAAAGACCTGCACAACCCTGTATACTCACTCTGATTTCCTTGATTCAAGTCAAGAGTACAACTGGAGTATCTATAATAAGAAGTGTACCCTAATCATGGCTCTTCAGACTATTTTTGGGTTGGCATCGATTTCCACTCTGTGCCATACAAGGGATTCATTGGAGCAAAGGAAGCAGACAAGACTAACTGAAAATTGTCAGTATATCTGAGAAACAACAGGCTTCGCTTTAAGTCTCCTGGACCTATTATCAGTTCTCTTCACTCTTTGTTCACAAATTGACATTTTCTCTCAAGAACCTACACATGAGATATTTTGAGCTGCTGAGCATTCATTATATCTGTTAACAAAGCAGTGGGTATTAATACGCAGCACTTTTGAAAATCAGTCCATTTCTATTTAAACAACAGACTATGGATCGAGCATCTGAGATTGGTATTTCTGACCAAAAATATATAAGTGTTAAAACATTTAAAACAAGAGAATAAAAATGTGGGAGGGAACCCCAGAGATGCACTCAAGTTTCCTGGAAACTTACTTTGTGGGAAAACATGGTCAAACCCAATGGCAGATGGGTGATGCACTGCGGAACAGGTGAACTCCAGTTCTTCCAACATCTGTGTGTTGGAACATACCTGGAACAACAACCTCACACAGAGTTCAGGCTTTGCACAACTTAGTGTTTTGGGTTACAACAGCAGAGCAAAGACCAGCAGAGCAAAAACCTGGTACCACTTCTGCATTACAAGTGCCTGGCATCATTAAAACCTACCAACCTTACATTTTCTTATGAAATATTTTAAAGGGAAACAAAATTTAGCAGAGTAGAACCGTTTTCTAAATACAACTGGCGTTCTCTTCATTGAGGTGCACAATCTCTGGGGCATAGACAAATTCCTCATGGAGAATTCCAGCATTTGCAAAGCTCATTTCATTTTGGTACAACACACCCTACAACTTTTCATTGTGGAAGCCATGAAAAATAACAGGGAAGCTATCCAAATATATATGGGTTTATATTTTGTATTGAAATATTTCATCTTAAAATCTCCTCAAACAGAACTCAATTTAATTTTAGAAACCCTAGCAAACTCCTGAAATGCAACAATACATTGTCTACAAACTCTTAATCCATATATATACACATATATATACACAAATAGCATAAAATTAACATTTATTTAAACAAATTAAAAATAGAGTGTGTTCTCCCTTAGCTAGAGCATCCTTTCATACACTATTTCACTTTTTAACAGCTTGCAACCTAAAATGCTCTTTAGAGTTAAATAATGCATTTGCAGAATTAATATATAATATCAGCAGGAAGCACACATTAAGGACTAGGTGAAGAGAGGAAATGTTTTCAACTTTGAATGAGGTAACCAAAAAGCAGGAGCTGAAGAAGTGCTATTCGAGATATTGTGAGCAGCTAAAGAAATTTTCTTTATACACAGGATGATGATATTGTTCTGAGACATAAAGTCCTTACTTCAGTCCTCACGACTGGAGCATGCACAAAGTGAAAGTGCCCAATTCCCACTTAAATGAGAGGGAGTCAAGGGTGCTCAGCCCCTGGAAGAACTAAGCCCTCTGAGATGAGACACCACTCATACCAGCTTAATTGCAGATTACAAGAATGGGTCTGTAAAGCTTAGATGTGTACGCACGCCTGAATCCATGTATGTGCTTTAGCTTCATTCACAGAAAATGAAATGGAAGGTGACACATTCAGAAAATGTAGACTTAGATTTGCTACTCGAAAGCACTGGTGTGCAGTAGAGCACGGGAATTGCTCCTTCAGCAACAAGGCAGAACCCGTCTCCACCCAACATAAATGATGGTGAAACAGCAAAGTATTATCACGCCATCACCTCAGAAAGACGACAAAAGGGGTAGATCTGCAAAAATCTAAAACTGCAAAAGACAGGAGCAAACCCATTAGGTGTCCCAGAGGTCACCCCATTCCTCCCACCACCACCCTGACCCAGGTACACCCTGAAGCCAAAGGAAGCCTCCCAGGCTGTCTGATCATCATTCTTCCTCCCGCCCTGTCTAAACACAGTCCAAGTATTTAAAGGCTTTTGCCCACAGTATGTTTATATAGTTCCGTCCAGTATCATAATTCTGTACCCATGAAATCCTTTCATTTTATTTCCAAGTGCATTTTAAAAAATAGAAAGTACCACACACTGAAAGCTCAGAAAACTCTACTTCGTTACCATCTTTGTCATGCCATAAATGAACCATAAATAGCACACATGCTTTACAGTTTTATCAGGACAGTTTCCGTTCACTAGTGGTAATTCAACATACAAATACCAGACCCCTCAGTCTAATGAGAATAGTGCATTAACATTTTTTTCCAAATGAATTTTCTCCCTCAAGCAATTCCTTTTTTTAATCTTCAAAGACACTTAAATAAGAGAAACACAACAAAATAGAATCTTATTCATCTTTCTGGAATGAGCAACTTGTTCTAAAGCATTGGAAAACAATTCAAAATAAGCAATTATTCTTTGCTACTTGGCCACTTGAGCCGCTGCAATTTACTCAGGATACAAATACGTATTTTAGCAGTACTATTGATAAGGGTTTATAAAAGGACATGGAAAAAATCATGAGTTACTATCCCAGACTTGCAAAATATCATTTCCAAAAGCACAATAACACTCTTGTCTCAAATTCAAGTTTTTCAGAGCTGTGCAGCAAAGAACCCTACGCTACGACTGAAGAAAAGTCGGTGACTGGGTAACAGCAACACCCTGGATAGTGAATGAAACACAGAATGCAGTATTTCGTCCAAGGGAGAAAAAAGAAAGCTGGCAGAAAAAGAATACAACTAAAGGAATAATAAGCACGAATGTAAACTGGTTTGTTAAATCAGAATTTGAGAAAATGTTTAAAATGTTATAAATTATGTTGGTTTATTTAAGCCAAGACTTCAAAAGCTTTTGCTTTTTTTTTTTAAAGAATATTTTTGTTTTCCTTTCCTCCTGCTGTTGCTGTTTCTCATCCATCAAGAAAAAAAAGAAACCATCGCCAAAAAAAATCCCCAACTTCTTTATTGTTGTTGCTTTTGTCAGAAAAACTGATAAGTTAGGTAAGATTTTGGCAAAAATACATATTATTTTTCTAATAGAAAACCATCTTATCTTTACAGCAATTATTTACTTTAGTTTTGATGAGAACACAGGTTATCACTGGCAAGCCTACTTTAGAACTTCACAACACAGTTCACACAACTCCAAATACTAATTAGACAGAATTTCAATGGCAATTGTTGAGACTTTTAAACATTTGTCTGTTTGATGCAAGAAGATTTCTACCACGACCTGACCAGAGCTGGCCAGGACTCTGAGGTGGATTCGTACCTCTGAGATCTTCAAGGACCAGAAGGCCTTCCCATTTAAAAAATAAATACATCAACAGTAGGTTTTATTTTAATCTGAATTAGAATAACTAACTTCTTTAACCATGTGTCATGAGCAAAAAAGGAATGGCTATGCAATACAGTCTATGTATATACAGAAAGGGTGGGTAAAAGAAATCCTCCCAGCTCACAGAATCACGACAGGGCAGCACCACTGAAGAAGGCAGAAGCAGTGGGTGTGAGGTGCCACATTATTAAGTCCCTCCTAGCAGAATAAGTAGGGCTGGGACACAGGCTCAGGCATATCATCATCCAGAGGGTTGTCTGCTCAGATATGCAGTTTTGTCCCATATACCATGCCCTGAGAGAGAAGCTTCCTGAAAATGGACACTGCTGCCATGAGGCTGCAAGGCCTCCGAGCCTGGGAAGTGAGGAAAGTGAAGAAAGCCTTCCCAAAGACCCCGGGGATAGTTTTCTTTCTTAGGGAACATCCTCACAGACAAAGACCTCTGCAAGCATGAAGGCAATACACACTCTTCGAGCTTTCATGCACAGCCCTGCACTCTGGGACTACAGACTGAGGGCAAAGATTTCTCCTCGAGGTAAACTTGGGATTTTGGTCTAAAGCATCTTTCCAGGTCTGAAAATGAATAAAATATTACAAATAACATATGACCTGGAGAGGAAGTTCACCTAAACAACTTTCAGTGCTCCACTTGAAGCCAGGCAACCTGGAAAAGCCAAAGTGGCGTGTCACTTCTTTATCCGGGCCACAGGACAGAAGAGCACAAGACTGTTGTGTATCGCTTCACCTGTAGCGACAAGCTTGAAGATGGACAAAAGGACAGTGCAACTCTCTGAAAGACTCCAAGATGAGAAGAAAAGGGGCAGGGGAGGGGGAGGAAAAGCAGAGGTTCTGGGAACAGCTGCAGACCATATGGGCATCCTAAAATATGGTTCTCCGCCAAAGCTGGATGGGAGGCGCAGTGGGAAGCACACACCACCTTTTATGTCCTCGGGCCTGCAACGCGAGGAAAGACATGACAAGTGCACCCTGTGAGACCGTAAAAGGCAAAACCCATCTGCGCTGTTTGAAGTGCCCATGCACACATAATAGTATATAAGAATATAACTACTCAAAGGAGATGCACACGTGCCATATTATACAAACAGAGTAGTACGTGTTTTGCACATACAGTTCGCCCCTTGACAACAAACTACAAGCAATATCCTGAAAAACTACCTGTATCTCTTTATGTTTAATTTTTCTAAATGAAACAGATATCACAGATTTTCACCACTGTCAATCAACAACCCAAAAACCCAGTTAAAAATTCAATGCAGTGACACAAAACGGGATTACAAATATTCTTAAAAGCATTTTCTGTGTTGGCATCTGACTGATAATTATTTTTATCTCTTACATCAATTACTGGACTACGACTAACATACTAGTACACCTTTTGTTTCTTTAATATTAAGACAATAATGTCTCAGAAACAGACATTCATTAGTAACTCTTCTCTTCTGAAAACAATCAATAGTAAGATCTTCTATATTACAGATTCTTGGAAATTTAAAGAAAGAGAGAAAAGAGAGTTCTTACAATGAAACAGTTCCAATTAGGTAGCCATTTCACCCAAAATATCTCACAAAGTATTAAAATAATGTGTCTGAAAACCAGCACAGAACTGTAATTTTTCAGACAACCAGAGTGCAAATTATTTCCAAATGTACTTGCAAAAAAAAAAAAAAAAAAAGGTACTATCTTTCCACCCACATGAATATTTATTACTGTCTACATGATGGTATAAAAGCATTTGACACAAGTGAAAGGGAATAAAATTACATGATTGATACTGGATCCCTAAATACTCTGTGCTTCTCCCTCTTTTCCCCTTAAGATCATTAGAGTTCATTTTTTAAGAAATAAAGGCAAACAGAGATTACTGAAAACAGACGTTCTGCCTTTCCTTCAGTTAGAGGTCTCATTAGCACAACTCGATCTGGATGACATGAAAAACGCAGCAGACCCAAATCCCCCAGTACGTTCTTAATTTTGCAGTCCTGCTCCGTCTCTAAATTCACCGCCGGGCAGAGTGGAGCGGAGCGGCTGCAGTCCCTCCCTCCACCTCAGGCCCAGCAACACTTTGAGGTTAACGCGTAAGAAGAACCGAGATCAGTTCTGCGGTTTCACACGCGAAGCACAGGCTTCTGCGGCTTCCACTGTCCTCATGACCGCAGAGGTTACAAATCTGCAAGCTGCCGGGATAATTAATCTGCCCAACGGCTCAGTCCCTGCAACCTCTTTTTTTTCTCAGAGCAATCGGGGCCAGATAAATTGGTCTGGCGGTGACAATGTTCCCAGCCAGCACTTTCCCTTGATCCTTCTCCGTGGATACACGCCAGCTACAGAGACAAAGCGTGGCCACTGGAAACAGGCTGCAAAAGCCATTTGGACGTGACCACCCCTGCTAACCATCTTTCCTGGGGCAGCCTTTTAGTGCTTCAGGTCTTAGAGGTTCACATGCATCCACCCCAAACCAGGACGAGCTGCAGTGGCTTGGCTGCCTGTGCACGCGATAGCCACAGAGCACACGGCCATAGATCTGGCACTGCTTGGAAAAACAAGATTAGCTGCAGTCGCACAGCTCAGCTGAGCCATTCATGCATATATTTCCAGAGGAGAAGGGTTTTCCTGACACTCCTCCTGACACGCAAAGGTACGAAGGTACTAGCGATGTGAAAACATACGGTCTGCAAAGTGATGTACCTCTCCCAGCATAGTCTTTATTCAGTTGTTTTGTTTGGGAAGGTACTTCATAAATGAAAAAATCTCAGTTCAATGGCAGGAGATTTGCTCTAAAAAAGGGATTCCGCAAAAGACGTCTGGAAACTGAATAGACAAATGTGCTCTGTTCCTCTCAGAGACCCTCCTGGAAGCAGTCTGGGTAGGATTTTCTGGGTTTTTTTAAGCTCATTCGTGTTTTCCAGTACTATAAGTCTCTATTGTTAACTTATGCATTATTTAAAAGATACCGAGTTTAAAAATAGCTCTAACCCGCCAAGGGAAAATGGGAAAAGCAGTGAGCTGAAAGCCACAGCGCTTCCCTCACAGATTGTTTCAGCATGTAAGACATCACAGCCTTCTCCCATTTTCATTTCGATTTAGTAGCTGTCTTTGACATGTGCCCACCCATTTTCACCATCAAAGTATGTGAGGATGGCTCATTTCTGAGGGTGCATATTACAAGTCTCTGTACCCCACTCAGACAGCAAATTACTACAACTATAGATCCTAGGATATATATAGTTAAAGCCCTTGGGTTTGGAATTTCTGTGTTCAGCCCCCATGATCTGAGTTTACTTATTAGGTGAGCGCTTTACACTCTTCAGTATGTTAAAGCCCACAACACCCCTTCAAGTTAGAGATTGTCTATTATCCTGCTTGACAGACAGAAGCCGAGTTACAGGGGGATGAATTTGCCCGAGACTGTAAGTGAAGCCTGTGTAAAGCTGGGGAAAGCCCAGCCCCAGGGGTGTTTCTGGCTACTTTGCTCTTCTTCAGCTGCAGACAACCACTAGACATACAGGGCACGTTGGCTACCAAAGCAAATCAAATATGTAGGAAGCTCTCACACACACTACGTGTACAGTACACAACTACTTGGGGCAAGCATCAAGCCCTCCTCAGGTACCCGAGACAAAAAAAAGATGTATGGGACCAGAATATGAACATCCTGGGGCATCAGGAAGGAACTGGAAGTATCTGAGGCCAATCTAAAATCAACAATGATCCTGACTCTTTATTTGATCTGTAAACTGAAGTCCAGAAGAAGACAGGCCTGGAAATACTTAACAATCTTCTGTTTATAAAAGTAGTGGCGCTGAGCTCAACAACAAGGAAAAGAGCAATCCTCATGTAAAAACTATGTATACATCAGAACCAGAAGACTCTTTCACACTGCAAAAGAAACCAACTCCAGCACACATACGTTAATTTTAGTCCAAAACATTTCCCTGGACTTTAGCTATGTACTGGTTTTAGACACTATATTAAATGGCATTTGTGAATGTTTACTCCCAAGGAAGAAAGGAGGAGGGGAAAAAAAGGAAAAGGGGGTGGAGTGGGGAGGTGTCACCCTGCTAAAAATATAGCAGGGTGTCCACATACCTCAGAATTCAACATGGGATAGGTAGTCCTTCTCTCAGGTATAGAGTAAGAGTAATAGTAATAATAATAATAACCTGTATGGGCAATTCCCTATATGGTAAAGGTATAACAAAACAAAGCAATCACTGTATAATTAAACCCATGGACCAGTAACAAGAGTGTTCAAACAGTTTGAAAACATATAAAAATAACCCTAAATGGTCCCAAGACTGCTGAGGAAGAAACCCCCACCATCAACATCAAGCTCCTGACAAAGACCCTGAGACAAGAGGCTGATGAGGACTAAACCGCTGGGGCTGCTGCTAAGATAATGGCTTGATGTCTATGCACTGAGGAGAGTCCTTACACCAGTTTGCAAGGATGGATGTCCCCCTGAAGTGATAGGTGATTTCTTATATAAGTCACCCCCTTGTTACAGAAGCATCCCTTCGGTGTAGAAGAACCCCCCAAATCGTGGGAGGCAGCAGAAGTCAGCACAAGAGCACGCTGCGAAAACACCATGGGGCTCCTAAACTTAACAGTGGCTAAGGACACAAGAGAACAGAAAAAACAATGTTTGTGTATAAATATACCTATATGGTCACCTTGAAATCTCCACGTTTTGAATACAGAAATATAATCTGCAGTATTTTAGCAGAAGGGTACAGGACTAATATCCGTACAGAGTGCAATAACCCTGTAGTGCAGCAGACACCACATGGTACCTGCAAATTGATTTGGGGTTGCTGAAGGCAGGTACTGCTGCTAACGATCTCTGCAGTGGAGACACACAAAAAAACCCAACACAGCATTAAAAGCTGCATCGGTCTAAGAGCTAAGAAACAATATTATTCTTGTTTAGAGAAGATAGAGACAACAGTCCTATAAAGCACACCAAGACAACGCTGTAAATACATGAACAAAAATACTCCAACACAATAATTAAAAACAAATTCATGAATCGTATTGGTAATTGGTGGAAGAGAAAGGATTTTACATGGCAAGAAAAAGCAGAGGAGAAAGTCACTGGGAGAGAAGAGACATGGCTGGAGGGGTAGCTCTGTGAGTTTATGGCAGGAAAAGGAGTAACACTAAAAATAAAAGGAAAAGAGGCAAATTTACAAATTATAAGAACCACATTAAAACTTTCAGGAAAGGTTTACGGCAAGACAAAAAAACCCTTGGGTTACTCAGATCCCTGTCCCTCCAGCATGGAGACAGGTCATTGTTTCCAATTGCAAATCCTGTTTGAAATTAATGTGCCATAAAGAAGTTGAAGGACACAAATGTCCTGGGCCTGATGTGCTGGACAAAAACTATCATATAGGAGAAGAGACAATGCAGCACACAAGCTAAGAAGACAGTCAGGCAAAGTCCCTAGGGAAGGAGGAGGAGGAGTATTGTTGAAAAAAAAAAAAAAAAAAAAAATCACTTGTGAGACTGCTAGAGCAATGTCATGCTGCTCTTGATGGCAAGCCAAGTAATTGCGGCACTCACACTAGAAGAGTTCAAAGGGGCACACCTTCCTGCATCAGGTATTCTCCCTAAAGTTGAAAAGCGTCTAATCCCAGAGACCCATCACAATCGACATCATGGAGCTAAAGAAGAATTTATCACAAAGACACTGCACCTGAAAAACACTGAAACAGAAAGCTTCGCCAACTACGCTGTTCAAAGCAGGAAACAGTCTGGGTTAACAGCAAACAGGCTCAGAGTGATACCAGGAGAGCATCAAGGATGTATACTCTCTCTTTTCTCCCAAAAAAAAAAAAAAAGAAAAAGATTGGATAATGAAAAATTCAAATTCAATCAATGGAAGCAATACAGGGATAGGAAAGATGCAATGGAAGAAGCAACAGTAGCAACAGGTAAATGCTTGCACCAAGTTACAGAAAAGACAGAAAAAGCAAGGAACCATTTTCTAAGCTTTCTGAGATCTAGCAGCACCAGCGTGAAAAGACAGTATCAACACAGCAGCATCAGCTGCCTCCTCTGTAGCACAGGTGCACTGATGCTGAAAGAGATCAAAAGCTGTGTGATATTTTGGCAACCAAACCTTTAAGGACAAGAGAAGAGTCAGCTGAAAATTGTAAGATCCTTTTCATTCAGGACTGAGCACTGGCTGAAAAACGAAGATGACATCTTTCAAAAGTGGTTAAAACTCTCCTGTTTTCTTACTGGATGTTCAGCTTGACACTTTGGGGGTGCCGGCAGTATTTTAATGCTGAGATCTTACATCTAAATTTCGTGTTTAAAATCTTTTTAGTCTTTAAAAAACTCCTAAAACTTGAATTTTTTTAAAAACTTCTCAAAACTTGTAAAAAAAACTTTTAAAAAACATTGTGTAGTTAAAAAAGAAAATCTAATAACCCTGAAGACATTAAATTTGTACTAAGGGCGAAAACTACTGTCCAAAGAGGACTGGAGAGGACCACTCGATATTGCCTTAAAGAGAGAGGGCTTCTACTGATCTTTATCAGAAAAATAAACTCTACTTGAAAACATTTGTTAACAGACTAATTGTCCTGAGAGAATCCTCTAATATGTCACTGATGATTACACCAAGGGTCAACTAAAGTACAAACTGTGGCATTCAACGCACGCCTTTAAAACCAACCCTGGTATTATATTAGAATAATCTCATTACCCACTCATTATACAAATTGGGAATATGACTGTTTATTTGCAAATTATTGAAGAGGATCACAGTTTGAATAACAACAATTATTTCAACGCCTATCTGAAGTACCTGTAAAGAAAAGCAAAGAAGGGAAAAAACAGCAATTCATAAACAGGAGTCTACCTGTTCACACCCTCTAATTTAATGCAATTTTTCTTGGTCACTATACCAGCAAATCCTTGTTGTTCTTCAGACTGATGCTGACACCAGCCTTATCCCTGAAGAGCTGCCACAGATTACTGAAGCATTTCTCGATTTCAGTTTAGCATCTACTCAGTATCAACTCTTACACACTAAGGGATGCCTAAGGAAACGAGGCAGCCACGAGGCCTCTTTTAAAAATCCCCACTTAGGCTGATTTGCAGAAGAAACCTCAAATCAGGTTTCTCACATCCCAGGATGATGCTCTAAACACTGGGCTTCTGGAAAGCTTTTGATTTGCTATGCATACTAAACAACCATCAGTTTGAAAGGCAAATTCTGCAGCCAACTACTCTGGGCCCCAAGCTGGGGTGGCAAATTTGGTCCAAGCCCTGCATCAGGTACTGGGAATTCTCCTTCTCAGTAAACTGCGAAACTTGCAGAAACACAGAAACATTTCTCACTCCAGCTCCAGTTTACGGACAGCAGCGTTCCCAGTTTACCAGCAAGCGGGCAGTCCTGCTTTACCCATTTACAACAGCATAAAATTATCATCAGTATCTGTTGGGAAATACCTAATGCAGATTCAGCCTTTTAACTTCTCCAGGTGGTTTCTCTGTATATTGATTATTCCCTTCTCTGGCCTACTCTTTGACTGGCAATTTAAATTCCTTTGTCTCATGGCTCCTTTGTAGTGAATTGGAAGATTTTTGGTTGCCATATGGTCAAAGAGGAGGGGAAAGGATTCTTGATTTTCTGGTATGCTCCTCTGCTTGCTCAGCTCCTGACAGCTGAGAGGTGCCTCCCCCATCTTGGTACTCTGCCTCTTCCCTTAAGTAACAACGATAACCCTCAGCAGAGGTTGTTAGCTACATTCAAAACCCCAGGGAAAACGCGACTACGTAGTTACAATACATTAACAACAGAGAAAAATGGAGCTTAAAAATTATACTAAACACTTATACTACCCCAGTAAGCATATCTATAGCTGTTTAAGATCATTCTGCTCTGGACAGGGTGTTAATTGTCCGCGTACACTTTACAAAACCCTAAATGCTTTGGATAGGTGGTAGCCAATCTCAGGGTCTGGGAGCTCAAAGGTGCTCAAACATTGGCCTCTTATTCCCATATAGTATTCAGCTCCTTCTGTTTGGCTTTCCAAGGACAACTGAAAGAGACTTGTTAACAATGCTGGTAACTGAAAACAGGGAGATACGCATATTTCTGGAATATAAAATGCAGCAAAAGGGATTTTAGATCCAAGGCAAAGTTCTTTTTTTAGGATGTTTGCCTGCAGCTCCTGCAGAAGTCAACCAGAACTACTAATGTTCATCCAAGGGCAGAATTTGACATATAGCATTTATTTTATGCTATACACAAGTCTAAATAGGGAAAATACGAAATGCATAACTGAAAACTAGCTATTAGGTTTGGATAAAGCAGAACTGAAAGGCAGCAGTTGTCCAAGTGCAGGAGCATAATTTAGTTTGCCATAGCCCATGTGCAATTCCGTTAGCACCTTCTTTTTCTGCTGGGGTGACACAGCTGACACAAGACAAGAGTATTAATACATCTTTCAGCTGTCTGAATTCACAAGCAGACTTCTGCCTCGAAATACTGAAGGACTAGTGGGCCAACAGTACGGAGAACAACTCAACGCTTGCTCATTCCTCAGAGTCCCGCGCTGTCAATTAGGTAGCACCATGGTGGTCTTCCTTCTCCCAACGAGAGGAGGAAGAAACACGTTTTATCAGCAACACGAGGTGAAGAAATTACGTCCACAGTGATTTACAGTGACCTGCAGATGATTCTGAAAACCCTTTAAGGCTGCTTTCAGTATAACAGAAACAACGAAAATGTCCACATTTTTTCCTCATTGAAAATCAGCTTGAGCGCTTTTCTTATTCCTGCTGGCTCAGTAAAGTGTCAGCATGTTGCTGCTTTAATTTCTCCATGACAGAACGAGATGCGGAGAGAATTAAAAAAAAAAAAAAAAAAATAATCTCAGTCATACTGTCCTAAACCTGTTAAAACCAAATCCTTTCTTATGACAGGCTTTGCAACGACCAAGCAGTAATTGCCTTGTTTTTCTCATGTTCATTTCATGAGAAATGTGAGTTGCTCTCGGGAATTATCTGTATGATTATCAAGGTGCAGGAACTGAAACCAAAATAAAAGCAGAGTATTTGCTTCCAAAAAAAGCAACTACTCTTTAGAATTTATCTGCAAAGGAAATAAAAGTAGTAAAGAACTCACTCCTCCAAAGTGCCAAAGTGCCTCTTGTTCAATCGGCTCATTTTGGGGTGGAGGGTGGGACGGAAATGGAAAGCAGGAAATTTGAAAGAATCCTGGTAGGAGGTAGGTAGGTGTTCAAGCACATGAGAGGCCAAGTCCAGAATTTGCATTACGTACATTGCTCTATTGTCTGCGCGCCCAGACAATGTCTAGACAATTCTATTGTAAATAACAGTCTTTTTGTGCTGCCATTAGGAACAGAAGCCATGCAAGAATTACTTGAAGTCTTAAACACAGACCTACCTCTGAAGAGAGAAGGAAGGCAGAAATACCCCTCTGGGTATATACGTGTGTGTGTGTATATATATATATATGTGTGTGTGTGTGTGTGTATGCGTGAGTGTACACACATAGGTTTATTTAAAAAAAAAAAAAGGCACAGAGGAAATTACTAAAGTTAGCAATACAATTCCTTCTGCTATTTGTGAAGAACTGTCAGACAACACTTGTTTCTTTGGATTGTTTGACAGCCTCTGCATATTCCAACTGAACTATACAATTAGCTAATAGTAGAACTGTACTGGTCTGATCCATTGGCTTTACAGCATGGACCAAGATGAAGGCTATCACAATGATTCAAAGATAAATAAGTATCAATGGCCTACCTAAATTTTGCTCTTTTTTTTTTTTTTTTTTTTTGCTTTGATTGAAGATCATTTTCTGTACAAAGACCAAAAAAGTCAATAGAAGCAGCGAGTGCTTGGTATCCCTCAAATTCAACTTGCACTGCAGCTTAAGGTGACATTCAGTGACACTTTCTTCCTTGTTTGTACACATGAAAACCTTGTTTTAGTAAATGTTTATGAGATTTTAAGGAAGGAGGAAAAGAAAATAAAACTTTTCAAACAGTTAATGACAAGCTCTTGTGACTGTTTTTTCAATGATGAGTCCCTCCAGGAATAAGAGCCCGAGTAAGTTTACAAAGAAAAAAAGTTACATTAAAAAAGTTAACAGGTCAATTGGGAAAAAATGCAACAGTGCCTCAGTGAAATCTGGTTTTAAAGCATGTGACCTATATATCACACAGCATTCAGTCCTGCACAGGCACAGGGATATTTACACACTGGGTTATCTGAAACTTTATCACTAAGATTCTTCTATGCTATATGCTAGTATGTACCTGTAAGGAAACAAGGACTTCTTGAAACAAGTTCTGAAAACACAAATTAAATTTTAAAGTTTAAATCCCAGAAAAATTAATCAATTCCAAAGACTAAATAAAGTTACACTTCTTCACTTTCTTCCCCACCGTTCCCACCATTGTTACAGGCAATATCTCAATTCTCAATGTAGGTGATACCAAACTCACTGGATGTCAACAGAAATGAGGTCTCCAGGACACTAGTTTCGTGCTGCTGTGCCCTTCGCAACTTCATGATGTCTAATGCACCCCTGTCTAGCCCAACTGCACATCTGCTTTTGCAGGGAGGAGGGGTTGGGCAGTGGGGACAACCCTACCTGCTTCCACAGGAGAAAGGCATGGATATGGGTCATACTCTCCTTTTCTTCTGAGTACTCTTCTTCTCACCCCAGCAAAGACCCAAAGCAAAGTATTTGTAGATCACCGGGGAAGAGAAAAAAATTGTTGAAGCAGTTCTTCAACACACCTCATGTACAGAAGAAGAGGAATATGTCTCAGCACCGATCTGTATTCAGTCTACAGGAGAATACTTCAGCCTCTCAGGAAGATGGGATCAGTGGGAAGATAGCAGTAAGTGCCTGAGCGCTGAGATAATGCAGCCCCAAACCCAAAAGATACACTTTTAGTAAAGCAAGTTTATTATCTCACCATATTTTTGTTGGCATTGATACTGCAAAAGATTACAATGATACCACCTCTCCCTACCTCAGCATCATCTGTCTCTTTTCAGACATCTACCACCAACCCTCTTCTGTACTCTGTCCTTCAAATCTGATAGCAGTACCTTTATCTGTCAAGCTTTTGGGGGCGAACCACACAGGGCCTTCACGTGAAACATTCAATCATTTGTTAGAAACATAAAGAAAGGCTCATCTTCTGCCCTTCAGGTCACATTCCAGTTTTTATGCTGGTGAAACAACCCTCTGTGAACGCGTGGGATAAATGAAGCAGGAATTATTAGTGAGAAGCGGCAACTGACCATGTGAAATCCAACACTCAGCATCTGAAGGTCTCCATTCAAACGTGGTTAAGACCTTACTAGGCTAACTTAAATCAGACTTTGATGGGAAGGGCAGAAATAGCACCAGCCAGCAAACCCGTATGCTTGGCCCTAATAAAGTGCTTCATTCGTGCTGTCCAGGCGGAGCAGGACTGAAATGAAGGTGAACTCAAATGACCTTCACAGCTCGAAACCCGTAAAAATACACCAAGAACCTGATTATCAAGGGAATGGCAGAAATTCACCAGTATCAGCTCCTAGTCTTTCACATTCCCACAGCTGCAAAATTATTCCAGTCATACCACCAAATATGGAAAACACACACATTCAAGAAGTGATGAATTGCACCTTTTGAATTCCCCCTGTCTATCGAGGGAGACAGGCAAAGGGAAGAGCAAAGCATGAGTACAGCGTAGCCGCCTAATTCAAGTGGCAAACGCATATTTGCAGGCCATCGGAACGTTATAATATTTGTTCCTATTGTACGATTTCTAGCGCACCAGAAATCCATTAGCAGTGATGTCCTGGCAAACCACCAAAGAGAAATACATCCTCTTACACAAAAAAAGAAATTAAGATCAAAGAATCATTATGGATAAGTACAGGCTAAAGATCAGCAAGCTCACCCAGAAAATACATTGTAGGGTAAGATTTAACAATTCTTGCAAAAAGAGAAAGACAAAAGAAACCCTCTAACTTTGTACCAAAGCGAAGGCTGTGCATATATAAATTAAAAGCTCCAGCCATCGTTTTTCATTAACGCTGGAAATGTATTTATATTAATCTCTTTAGCTAGACTTGGCAGCTTCGTTACAGTATCATATTCAGCTTGATCTTGCTGTTTCTCTGCAGCTTTGCATTTTGTGATTTCCCCTTACTGATGAGCAGCTTACCAGAGTGAAGTACAATAAACCAAATTTATTCCTTGGCTAATTTCTAGGAAGTTTCCTCTATAATCAAATCGGCCACTTGGCGTGGGCAGAAGTGCATTGATAATCTGACACCTTTGGAGGGATTGCTGTCTCTAAAGTCATTGGGAGAATTCCTTTGCTTCCTATAATTCAGTAAAAACAGAGGTGATGCTAGAACACATGGCAGCATAACAAAAAGCTTTTTATCCCTTCACTGATACTTAGAAATAGTGTCCCTTTAGGAAGCAGAGATACATCTGAATTTCCTTACTTCTTTGCTCTGCAAACATGTGTAACTCCGTTATCGAAACATTACGTCAAGCTCATTTTTTTTCCTCCTTTTCTCTCAGCGTAACTTTATTGACTGCTATGAAGATTTGACAGACCAAACGGAAAGTGTGATTCATTATAAGAGCAATAATAAGCAGAGAGACAATTATAATGTTACTGTTGCCGCCGAGGCTGTCTCTGTGAAAGGAAGGCTGAATGGGTGCCACGCTGAGCACCACATTTACGGTGAGAAAAGGCACAGTTTTATTACTCTAACTGAACTGCTTTGTAAAAGGAAAATGTTTAAGATGTGCTTTTTTGGCTGGCTGGCTTAGGCAGAACCAGAAGATACCAAAAATTCACAATCTTCAAGAAGACCGGTGATATTTTTTTTTCCTTTTAAAATGATGTATTAAGTAACCTCTACAATGATTTAGAGTCTCAGAACTGTCACAACGGTGTATCTGATAACATGCAACCAGGGGCTTAAAATCTGTCATGCCCTTTGGACGTGAACGCTTTTGTTTTGTTTTTCTGAAGCAAATCTCACATCTTTGATATTTAGGCCAACCTTCAATACATCATCAGGAGGGGATTTACTTGAGGGGCTGAGCACATCCTGTACGTTTGTAACTCTTCCTGTACATTTATACCCTCCCCAAAAGATTCTTCAGCAAGGACAAGGAGATCGGATCTGAGGTAAACAAGGGTGCATGAAAATAAATGTGGCTGTTAAAAAGCTGGATTTTAAGTGGTTTTATTTCTTTGAGGAAAGGAGGGAAGAAAGATCAAGAGGAAAAAAAATTTTTTTTTTTCAATTGACCTTTTATATCTCCAAAAAGGGCAGAAGCCCAATTTAGAAGAAATACCTCTTTGTAGGTCATCTTTAATAAAAGTACAAGATGATTCTTCTCCTTCGTTTCGCTGTGTATCACACCGAATGACAGCATTTTATTTCCTTTGGGATGGTGGAAATAAAGTAAATGGAACAGAATGAGGACACATGATAAATACTCTCAAACATCATTTTGTCATTTATTTTTTTAAAGAAATAGAACTATTATCATACAACCAGTCCTTCAGTCAATTGACAAAGGGATCTTTTCTGGTCTACATGAATTTATTTGTATTTTGTAGTAATGCAAGCATTACTGTATATTACTAATGTACTATATATTACTATTACCATACCTGGTTAAAAAACAGGAAAAGAAACAGAAAAGGGATTAAAAAAAGAGAGCTCTTTTCAATAACGTACCATAAAACACAGCTCAGTTTTTCTGTTAGGATTATCTGATGGTACATTTCATTAAACAACTTCTTAATATATGCAGGCAATTAAATTGTTCCATATTTCCATAAAACACAGATTTTAATGCCCTGTTTGATGAACAGTATAAATAAGGTATCTTTCATTGCTTGATTCATCTACTACTATTTCTTAATGGAACTCGGACAATAAAGGAAAAAAACTAAATAGGAAGCAATTAGGTATTTGAAGAATTTAGGGACAAAATGAGTTCTGTTCAAATCGGAAGATTATTTAAAAGAAAAATCTGATTATCGTATAATTGAAAAAAACAGGGAATTAGATGGGGCATTACAGAAGCATCACAGTAACGCTGAATCACGGACTGTGAAGTCCAAAAGCCTGGAAAGTATCAAAAGAGTCCAGCTGCTTGAATTGGGAGAGGATCAGGTTATAGTCAACAGACCAAGAGTTTCTTTGGGTTATTTGCAACGAGTGAAAGGCTCACCAGTAGGACATTTGCCTATCAAAAAATCTTTTAACATGTCTGTCTACAATACAGCAGCATCCTCTGTGGGGGACACCCCTGACAAAAGGCATCGAGCCTGACTCGGCCCAGGGTGACATGGGATGCTGCGGTACCAGCGGGACAGGACACAAACCCCAAAGAGCAGGTGGCATGTTCAGCTGCCTTGGCCACAGCACCCCCGACAAAAGGGAAAGAGGACTGCAGGCAGAGTCGGTAGTTTCCTACCAGATTCACACTTGCTCATTGGTGCTCCAGGATTTGGAAACCTGATTTTTGCGCTTGTTTTGGAAGAGGAAAGAAGTCTCCCCATAGGGACCATCACTAGGCTGGGTGCGCTTCTCATGCTAATCCAGCCGGGAAGAGAATTGGAGCAACGTGTGCGAAGCTTTTCGAAGAAAAGTGCAGAATTTGGGTTGTTTGTGTTTTTCTTCAAGGAAACGAACTTTCTGCTCTAAAATGACACAACCGTCTATAAATGAGGTTTTACCCACTAGCAGGTCCCAACCAAATGAAAACAATTACATTAAAGACTACACACAATACAGAAAGTCTGTTGAAAAAAGCCTGTTTCCAGCCACTGAGTGAGGAAAAGTGAGCACACTCGTTTTGAATCTTACTAGAAAAACAAATTAAAAAATGCTACATAAACCTCACACAAGCACAGAAACAAATGTCTGTAGCCTTCATAGGTAGCACCTTACCTCTGTAACAGATACTGCAAAGAAAACAAATGAGTCCACTGCTTCGACACAACAGAATTTGTGTGTGCAAGTCCAGCACTGTTATTTGCTGGGTAAGATGCTCCATATGTTAAGAACATATTGTGTTAATACTGCCTGTTCATTCAGTCTCTGGACTAAAACCACATTTCTTAAGTAGAACCACTATCCTGAGTAGAAGAACATTGAATAACCTATTCCTCATGTAAAGATCTTTCAGAATTATATATATGCTGATGGTTATTTAGCCATCCATTAGGTCCTCCGATTCCCCCCAGAAAGCCTAATAATTTCTACTGTTTTCATTCTCCACATTTTCATTCCTAGCTCCATGCATCACTTGACTCCTTGTCTAGAAAAGGAGATTCCAATTCATTTCACTGCTTAGCTGAGGAAAGTATTTGAGCTCCAAGCTAAAGGCCCATGGCATTTCCTCTGTTTCTGTAAGTACTATTTTTAAAGCACACATATAGAAAGCCACGATGCCAAAGGAGTTCTCAAAGAGAAAGTAAAAAACCGGGCAGAGCTGCTGGACAACAGAGAGGAGCGTATGAAGGGAACTGTATCAGCAGGAAGGCTGCTGACTCATGGAGGAGATGCCCTATAAACGACAGCATAGAAAATACCTGCTATTCACGTTCCAGTTCATGCATTTTCCTGTTTACTACTCTTCACGTGTCTTACTCTGACCAGGATTTACATGTAACTATTCATAGGACAGTTGTAGTGTTATCACCACCGTGGTCTGAGAATCTAAGGGACAGAAAGGCAAGATAATCGCTTCTATTACACCAACTTGTATGGCTGTTGCGTGCTTTTGTAAACACAAATTCTATTCTAGCTGCCAAACCATAACCAAATATAGAAATAGTTGGAAAGGTCAATGGTTTGTTCTGTATTATTTACAGAAGTGGCAGCAATGTATATACAATCCAAACAGTCAAGTAAAAACTCTGGTGCCCGAACTAATGTCAGCCTATGAGGATACAATTCCATTTCAACAATAAATCCAGAAATTACACTTTGACTATAGTCATTTTGTAAATGTTAAATCAAAAATACAGTTATTTTTCTTTTTAAATCTTTTATAATGGCTAAAGGTCATTTGATTGTTAAAGTTACTACCACTTGGAAATACTCGGCACTTAGAAGACAAATTCATAGGCACTGAAACATGTTAGGCAATTTGATTCTTTCCCTAGTTTAAGCCATTTTACTTTAAAGAAGATGCTAAATATAGCACATGATTGACATGTACATATGAGGTATCTCTCTCTATGTGTGTGTAAGATATATAGCTCCTAAGTGATCTGGTAATCTAAGGAATATCATCAAGAAAGAAAAACATTCTAGAATTATAATATCTCTCCAGAATACTTAATCATTTTCTCCCTACACAGGCACTCACAAATACACAGTAATACATTTTCCATAATTATTTTTGTGTCAAAAAAATTCAGACCATGGAAAGGCAATTTACTCAGTGCTGATAACCCCATATGTTTTAATTACTCTACTAGAAAACAACAAATATTGCTTCCAGTGAATGCAGTTACCTAAAAGCAGTCAAATATTCTTTAACACATCCATTGAGAGGAAAACAAAGAACTGAGATTTTCAGAAGCTTTTTTAATGGTCTAGGAAAGTATCTTATGAGGGGATGCACAGATCTTGTACACAGATATAAATGCTTTCAAATGCTATTTTTCTTAGAAGTTACAAACCATTGAGCTTTAAAGTGGCGTTTCAGAAACATCAGGGGAATTCTCTTGCAGGTGATTAGAACTACCTTACAGTACACACTTGGAAATAATAGATGAATGAAACAAACTACACTTTTTTGTTCTCATTTTAACCAGGATGCCAAGTAAGCACTTGCAAGCATTTCACAGACACCACTTAAACTTTCCATAACCCCATATAACTGAAGTCAGTAGCAAACTTTTGTTGATTTCAACAGCCTTTACCAGTAACTGGTACCAAATCAACAAAAAAATCTACAGAAAATAATAGAGAATAATAGTAACAGAAATTTGTTAACCTAAAACTAAATTATAATATTAAAAAATAAAATGTAATGGAGTTATCAAAAGCAATTTACCCTTTTCAAAAGAAGTCTTAAACATAACGGAACATTACGCGAAACAAATTAAAGGAAGGCAATAAACTTACTGATAATCAACATAGGTTTATATATAATTTTTCTTCCCAAAGTAACTTGATATTTTTCTTGTACTGGATTACAAATTCAGTAATTGTAATAATAGTAATAGTGATGATATAAGAAGATCACAGAACACAGTTCATATTTACTAAAAGGTCAATTCTAAGTTTGGAAGAAGGAAGTTTTTAAAAAACAAAAGGGAAAAAGAAAGAAGAAGAAAAAAATCTTGCGAAAATCTTGGTAACTACGTAAAGAGTTCCCAATGGAAATGGGAAAGTTGTGCTGGCGTTATAGGTGACACTGCCAAAATGCAGTACTGAGTCTGTAATTCAGCAAAGATACTGATAGACTGGGGAGGTCAGCAAAAAGGCACTGAAATTATTGAAGGACTTAAAAGATGCCTTTTTATCAAAGATACAGAAACTCAACCTATTTCATATAACAAAAAGAAGGCTGATACGCTGTACACACCAAGGTGGGAGGAAAACTCAATGCTACAGGGCTTTTTCAGTCTAAAACTAATGTTCAAACTTTTATCATTGAGGGTAATTAACTATTCAAACAATTTATATTTTGACAAACTCTTCGTTCTCAACACAAAACTGAAAAAAGAAAAAAAAAAAAAAACCAACCCTAAAAGGCAGGAACCCTTAGTGATGATGCTACACAGGTCTAACTGCATAATCCCAGACATTCTCCCTATCCTCAGGGTATGTTTAGTGATACACTAGTAAAACCCTGAATTCTTGTCTTACCTTTGTCTTTTAGCCTAAACAGAATTAGTCTGCAGAAATCTCTGCAGAACTGACATTTTTCATTAAAGATAAAAAAAAACAAAACCATAAGTCATGCAAAAAAAACCAGTTTGTACAAAATACGTGTTAGCAAAGCATGCTAACACAAATGGAGGTGCTGAATAACTGCCTCCCACAAAACAAAATCAACCTCTGAAATTAAGCAACAATATCAGGGAGACAGTGTTTCATAAGTCTGGTTTGCATTTATGACCATACTAATTTTTCCACCACTGACTGGGAGGGGGAAAGAATGACTTTGCAATATGGGGTTGTGCAAGAACAATCGTGTTGGGTCAGCTGGGCTTCTGATCATGATAGACATGATGAACATCACTTAACAAGTAATTCAAAAATAGTGCAGAACATGATTCAGTACATCATTCAGAAGACCTGAAACCAGTTTATATCGTGCTACCTGTGAATTGGTACGAAATATTACAATTAAATTTTCAGAGCTCTCTCATACGGTGCAAAAAAAAAAAAAAAAAAAAAAAAAGGCATTATTTTAAGTAAGAATCAATTACAAAAATGTGACTGTACCCAAGCACGCAGGGCATGAATAAGAAAAGTGAACAAAGCTTGAATTCCCTCGATCCCAATAAATTCCAGCTGCTAGTGAGCACAAGTGGGACTGTGCGCAGCGAAGGCATTCATTAAAATAACTAATAAGGGATTGAGTTGGACTTCAGAGAGACCCAAAACAGCTTAAAGGAAGAGCTGCTCCTCCTCAGGTTTGATCTGACCGTCGCTTACCACATGCAGTCACCCAGTTACTGGGAGTCATTACAAGATTAATGAAGGTCATAAAACATGGAATGCTTTTAGAGCAGGAATGGCAGACAGGTCCTCTCACACCCAGCAGCACAACCCAGCAGGTCACGTCACGCCACGTGGAGCCCCTCAACTACACACCTGTCCTACAGGTGACCAGGAGGAGAGCGAGACTCATGGGGGCAAAAGAGGTACCAGAAATTATAATAGTCAGAAATGGTGTAACTGCATTTTAAAAACCACGTCAGGAAGCTAATCCTTTTGAATTCCACACAGCCAAATGTTTACAATTTAAAACAAATTTAGGAATATGTTTTTCATTTACAGCTTACATGACACATTGATATTAGTGTTGGAGACCATTTGCCAAGAGAAATTACAGGCAAGGTTTCAGCAGTTTGTCTTATGAAAAAGCTGGCACTTGTCTGTCAAGCTGCTTTTTATTTTGCTTCTGTTTTCAGGATTTTTTGATGAAGTTTACAGTCTGATTCTGTAAGGTTTGCAAAACTCTAGTTCAGAGGAATTCTTAATAAACATTCCCCACAAGACATGAGGAATGTCTGTACCCTTCTCAGCAGAAGCTGCACAAACCATTCAGTGGCAAGGCAACATAATTAATTCCTGGATTGCCAGGAACCTTCCAGTATCACTAACCAGAAACAATTTAAATTAAGACTGAAATATACAAAATACCTGTCAATGTTTTCTGAAGAAGCTTCTTTGGTTTTGCCTACCTTTTGATAAACTAAGGAAAAAAGGCATTTATTTTCCATGGAGAGAATAGAGTGATTGCAAAGCGTATAAAATATGCCTCATTTGAAATCTTTCAGCCTTCATCGATTTACACACCATGTAACACACACAGTGTTCCTCTGGCCATGGTCAGGCACTCGACGGGAACAGATGTGTGATCTTCCTAACAGGACAGGGTTTCTGAGCACATCTTGTCCAGCCTACTACTTCATAGATTATTTTCCACTAACACATAGACCAGAGGAATTAAATTTGTGTTGCAAGAAGAGAAAACAGGTGGCGATTATGCTCCATCCTAGTGACTGAGCATCACCAGGAAGGTCAGAGCAGTCCTGAAGTGCTGAATATAAACTTGAAATCCTCATTTATGCTCATGACCCTTCATAGCGCTTCCCCATCACCATGAACCTGAGAATCTCAGGCTATCAATGTGTTCGCTCTCACAAAAAAAGCCACGACTAGGGAAGGCTCTTCTTGTTACAGCATGAGGAGCCAGGGCGCGTGCAGGTGGCGAGATGCTCCAGGGAGCTTTATGAAGGTCAAGAGGCTCCTCAGCAGGGCACCCGGTGTCCGCACTGCACCTCAGAAGTGACCACAATTCAGACTCAGGCTCAAGAAATGCTCTCAGCTCATCTCTGTGATCGGAGACACCAGACCCCCCATATGAAAGATGATGCTGCAAGCTAGGAAGGGTCTTGATCATCTTTCTTGTGGCTACCACAAAGTGAACCTGGGATGGTCACCGCAGGCCAGGGGCCTGTCCACACTCCAGACAAACATAGATACTGCAGTTTTTCAGTAAACCACCTTGCAGCATGCTCTTTCGCAATCCAACCCCGTGATCACAGCTTGCTTTGGCCCATTATGCCGTTAAGTCTCTGCTGCCTCACATGCAGATGAACATGCCCTGGCCCAAGTCCCCTCAGACAGATCCACGTGGTCTGCAGGACCAAAAGGGCCTCAAAGAGGCTTTCAGAAACACGTCCCGTTTCCTGCTGAGCTCCGGTGTTTAATCGCATAATTACAACCCAAAATGGTCACGTGGCTACATTTAAGAAGAAATATTCTGCCTGAAAAAACAAATACCCATTTCCTGAGCCACAGATGCCATCACAGCATTAAAAACTTCACAGGGAAGGAATTAAAAAAAATAAACAAGCAAGCACACTTAATTGCTATGCAGCTCCTGGCCCAGGTCTGGGTTGGTGGCCAGAGCTGGACTCGTGCTGGAGGAGGGAAGGCTGCGAGCAGCACCCGCCTGCCCGGCCCAGCCGTCAGGCCCCAGGTTCGCTAATGCTGAAGGCGACGTTAACGAGGACAGCCACAGAAAACAGCTCCATTAGATGCCGGTCTGAACCCAGGCGTCCAAGGCAATGGATTCATAAACACGCCGATGCAACTAATGCATCCCTAACCTTTGCCTAAGGGATTGAACCTTTTAAAAACACAGCTGATTCAATCTGAAAGCTCCTTTGTAAATACTCCAGCCAGTTGAACAGGCAAAAAAAAGTTAAAAAAGAAATAGTGTATCTTAAAAAAAAGCTCATTGTAGAGACACTATGGCAGCTCAGGGGGAAAAAAGGAAGAGAAAGAATGGCAATATGGAGAAAATACCACTAATGAAAAAAAGGAAACTACATTGTAATTATATCAGCTTTTTATTTTATTATTTTTTTTCATTATCATTCAAGGTCATATTTCAGTGTATCTTACATCTGCATTTAATGTGAACATCACACACATGTGAACATCCACATTTGGATCTCACTAGTTGAGATCCAAAACAAGCAAGAAGAAAGCATGCAGATTTCAATGTTAAATTAAACTGCCACATTGACATGCCACCTAGAAAATTATTTTTTCTTCCTCTCACTTGCATCCAGGACTGGCAGAACATCCCACCCTGGGCCTCAGTTTTCCTCATGTCTGGAACGTCAGTGTAAGCTCTGCTTTTTGATTTCCCTGCCCACGTCCTGTATCTCCCCCGCTTGTTTCATGGCAGAGATCAGCCTTTGGTGACAGGCCACTGTTGTGAGAGGTGGCAGAGGAAGGGACTAGGAAAGGAAAGTTGCTTCAGCTAACACCCAGATTCAACAGTAGCATCTCTAGTGACATCTCCTTTGATGAAGAGCTAAAACAGAGGGTATCAGGCAATGGGAGGAGAGACACATGCAGGAGACCATAAACATTTCTTGGCCTCAACTGCCAGTGTACAAAAAGTTGTCAAGAAAAAGGCTGCAAGAAAATCAAGTTGTGTGGTACCTATGACAATGGCAGAGGGGACAATTATTCCTGATGGAAAAAGAAGAAAGAAGAAATGTGGGACTCTTCAGAGAACTGAGTAAGAACAGGGATGGAAAATACACAAACACAACAGAATGTGAAATACAAAAGGATACATGCCAGGGAGTTGTGTAACAAAGCACGGGCAAATGCAGCGGAGGAAACTGAGAAACTGACTGCCAGATAAAAAATCGATTTGAAGAAGATAGAGAAAATACTGCCCACAAGGAAAGGAGCAAACAAAGAAAATCTATTTGCAGATAGACATTAGGGAACAGGGCTATATTTTAGTTTCTGATGTTTTTAAAGCACTCTGCCTGCTACTGTAATTTTAATTTTGAAAATTTTTTTCTCCTCCATAAATTGGGGATCCATACGGAAGAATTAACACTTTTTCTGTGACTGTCCACCATGGAATTTGTAACTAGCGATGATGCTCAGATGTACTCAGAGATACGAGTCATACACACCAACCTCTACACAACAGGGAGATTGCAAGAAAGGAGGCTGACAAAGGCAGGGAGCATCTCTCCTTTCTGACAACCTACGTATTTTAAATTATTTTTTCCCCTCTCTATCCCCCATACTTCCCTGAACATTCTCAAATGTACATCATGCATAAAAGCTAATTTTACCATAGAGGCCTGCTTCAGCGTGCTTTCAATATTAGCAGAGGTTCAGTTATAAATAGTAAGCTGATATTTTTTCCAGAGGAAAACTAAAATCTTGAACCTTACTCTTTTCAAGCATTCAACTACTTTTCAATTATAAGGCTACTATGGGCCAAATTTGCAAACCACTCCTCAAAAAAATCAGTGCTCTTCTCTCGGGACCCTCAGAAAATACATACAGACTATAATATGGAGAGTAAGAACTGCAAGAGAAGAAAAATATATACCGCCCTCTGAATAGAACGCATTTGTTCACAGGAATAATAATTAAGAATATATTTTAAATGTTGCTCCGGCATACTTGGCCCTTTTCTTATTTGATGATCTGCAAATGCTATTTCAGAAGCAGTTTAAATGTTGATTTAAATATTGTGATAGAAGCCAAACATCTTACAATTTCCTTGCAGCCTTCTTGTTTCCATTTTGCACAATTTGTGATAGGACTTTTTTCACACTATAAAAAGCATCGCTCTTAGGAAAAGTTCATATTTAAGTTAGATTCTGACACTCTTAAGAACAATAAGGACACATTTTGACAGTGTTACTCATACAAATACTGGTTTAATATCATTAAAGACAACAGAAGAATGACATAAAAACAGGATCCAGCCCAAATCGAATTTTAAATATATATTTGTGTTTATGTTCATGTGTACACGTGCATAAACAAAAAATCCGCCTACAGAGAACTGCTGCAGTTCATAAACTCACATCCTTAACTTGTCTTTTCATATACCACTAGTAGAGGTGTTTACTTTTATTAAGATGACCTGAAATTCGTACTGCAAGGTAAATCCTGATCTTTCAGAAACTAACTGTGACCACACCGTTAATCTGTCACCCAAAATAAAACCAGGTTTCTGCAGCCTAGTCTCAGTAAGTTATAAATATGTATACAAAACTGCTATTTCCAACAAACACTTCAATGTTGTAGACTTGGTGCTTTTCAGCAGGAAATTCTTCCTCTAGAGTTCTTTTTAAATGCATTTGTTATAAAATCATACTTCTAAACCAGCCCCTTTCCCTCACTTTCCAGCAGCCCAGTGTCTCTGCCAGCTGTAACCAGCAAGGATTCACATGTGGCTTTTAACTCATGTCAGTGCACAGAAAGAAATTGCTACTGCTTAAAACGTGTTTACAAGTGAAAAAAAACTGACATTTGAGTGGCTCCCATTGCAACCTGAATGGTTCATCTTTATAGCAGAAGAACTTGTAGCAATTGAGCACAAACTCTTACACCAAACCACACAACACTGTGTTCAATTATTAGGAGATGAATTACTTAACGAAGTATTTCTATTTACGATACTATTTATTCTCTTTTAATTTCACAGCAGATGAGCAAAGTAACTCCTATTTTAAAACAGCTGTGCCAAACAGCTACTTCAAAAACTCATTACTGAGAGCCACACACCAGATTTCACTTTAAGTTTACTATTGTACAATCTTTCCTTGTAGACTGACGTTCACAGTGTGCTACTGCCTTATGACGCTTCTCTTTTCCAAAAAGACGATAAACACATCTGGAGAAACTTCATTCCCAACTATCCATCTCATTCATTTTTTGAGGATTAGCTGTAGTGCAATTGCTGTGTCTCCAGTACTTTACACTTGGGTAATAAAATGCTAACAGCTACCAGTTTTCAGCAACTCCATCTTTTAATATCCAGGGAAGCTCTGCGTGAATATAGTAATTTGCCTTTATAGTAAACTGAAAGATGGCAAATGAAATTATAACACTGAAACGTTAGTTACACTGCAATAGCTACTAAGTAGTAACAATGGGAATATCAAAGCCTACAATGGTACTTGAGAAAATAACAAAAGAACTTAAAATATACTACCACAGATGAACTCAATACCTAGAAATAGCATTTGTGCTATAATACAACCTCTAAAACCTCCACTGAAAAATGACATTTCACTGGCATCAGGTCTTGAACAAACATAGAGTAAGATATAGTCATTACTTACTGGTTTAGTGTCACATCTAGGATGAAAGATGATCCAAAAGCATCAACCTGGAAGCTGGCTCGAGCAATGTGGGTAGACTGCAATATTGAAAGGACTGGAATTAGTATTCAGCCACAACAAAACATATCATACAGGTTTGTGAATGCAGAAAGTGAATATATTTACTAAGTAACAATATGCCATTAACCAAATAAAATTGCATTGAAACGGACAAAGCAGTCTGTGATAATGAATAAAAGATCCGTTTCCTGAATCTACGGGGCCTACTCAAGAATTCCCAACAACACCACCTGTGACTGGGAGGCTCTGCCTTAGTAACCCCCATCTCAACCCATCCGCGCCATAGGAAACGGCTCTTCTCTTTGAACTTCCATGCTGGGCAAAACCCCGAGCAAAGGGAAGTGGAAGACTTCCACTGGCTAATGTGTTGCCCGTTCCTTAACCTGCCTCTGGAGACAGACGGGTGGAGAAGAGCTGAGACATTACTGGCTTGGTCAGACCGGGATGCACCCACAAATCTCACCAGCTTTACCTGAAAGAAGCCGTCCATTCAGAGAGACTCTCATTTCAGCCCATATAGCGAGGTGACAGCAATGGGCTACAATCTCATTAGTTGCATTTTCTGTAAAGCTCTGACTCCCCACCCTGTCACCCATCTCCTCCAAAAAGGCTCCCAAAACTCCAGCCCCCTGAGCAGGCACTAAAACCAAAGGAAAATGGGTGCTAGAGAAACATTGCTTTCTTTCTCTCTTTCTGTCTTTCTCCCTTCGACATATATTTTCCCTGAATTAATTGCTTTCATTCAATCCTATAGAGAACAAACATGGGAATACTCTGTAACTCACGATCTGCCAGAAATAGAACGTTTATTTTAGTAGTTAGTGGAAGAAAACACTCAGCTCTCCAATGGAAATGCAACAGTTGTTTCTAGACCAGAAAACTCCCAAGAAACGGAACAGCCATGTTATTTAGCTAATTAATAAGAAAAGCTACTTTCAGACATTTTGGAGTAGTTTCAACTTTGTTCTTATTTTCTTTCCATTGAAATCTGCACATTAAGATTTGAAGCATGTAGACTGAGCAATCTAAGAACAAACACTGAAGAACCACTTACAACTCTAAACTACACTTCTCTAAATAAATACAATACAGGATAGTACAACTGTAACAAACGATTTATTGAAAACTCTGGGAAACACAGGACAGGATGGGATAATGTGAATCATCAAATTCACTCTCTCTAAAACTACTGGCAGGCTTTCAATAGGCATTAAATCCAGAAGAGCTGAGAATACCAGTTTCCCTGGAAAAGAACAGCAACAAAGAAACGGGAAGTTGAGGGAATCATGACTTTTTTGTTTATCACATTTTTGAGTTGCCCTACAATGGAATGTGGTTTTATTTCTATATATAAGCATGAGTATTAATAAAACAAAAAAAAAAAACCCAACCATGAATACATATTTACAAGCAGCTGATTCCTTTTAAAAAAAAAAGTCAAGACAGCTTCTCTTATTAGAGGATGCTCAGGCTGAGTGCCCTCTATAAAAATGCCTCGCTGTGCCACGGCAGTGAATGTGCACGCAAAACTGCATGACCAGAAATTACAGATATTTAAATTACTGTTTAGAAGGATGCAGTATTAACTGTAAAGCTTCTTAGAAGGCCCCTCAATAGATTCAATTCGCAGAATTAGATATCCTTTCAGCGACCCCCATTATATCTAACCTGCTTTTGTAACACAGGCCACAGATCTTCCCTAAGTGGTTCGTGTAATTTCTGGATGATTAAAAAGCATCTCTTTTGCACAAATGTACAATTTTTGACCACTCACTGAATGTGACATATAGTTTACCTTATCAGGGTAAATAATTTCAGCGATGAATTACCATCAATACTAAAAAATCCTACTTTCTATCCAAAAAAGCATCAGGAAAAAGAAAAAAAAAAAAAAGCAGTAATTTCTTCACACCACCCATTTCACCCATTTTGATCCCTTTTGGACATTAAGGGATTCAGGCTTGCCCCAAATGACCCGTGACACAGGCGGCTGGTACCTGCAAGGCAGCGATGGACACCCAACAGCAGGTACAGACACCCACACGTAGGACCACCATTTACCTGTTTCTGGCCTGCAGCAGCCACCGCATCCACAAATACAGCAAAAACAACCATCAACAAATTATCATGTTAGCATTTGCATTTCTTTTCCAACTTTCAGGCAGCAGAGTTTGCTTTGAATGATTTAAAAATTCAGTCTTCTCTTCCTAGATGTGAATTTTCAGGCTGCTGCTCATAAAAAGGATGTGACAGGCCAAGAACTGAGTGAGGTACAAGGGCCCAACGTTAGTTTTGTCATTCCCTTGTTCCACTGCAGCACGTTTGCTAACCTTAACTAACCTTCATTTATTTACCTATCCGCGCCGCAACCACCACTTTCTGATCAAAGGAGTAATGGCAGCCCAGTTGTTTGCTTTTCATCATTAAACGCAAGGAACATTCTACAGCACTTTATTATTTCTGTTTGTTAACAACACAGCTACATATGCCATCAATTAGCTCTGTGTACAAAGTATAACCAAGTCTTCCATATGACCGTACACTGGTACCAAAAGAGAATTCTTCAGTAAGGAAGAATATAAAAAACTTAACTTCAATTTTTAAATGTACATATACTGAATGTAGGCTTTGCCATTAAAATGTATTCACCTCATTCATTGTAAGAGCAAAAGTGACTAGGGTTTTTTGGTTTGGATTTGTTTTTAACTGCTAGGTGTATCGCATCATATTGATTTGGTCTGGGAAATTTCCTCCCTTGAACGTGTCTCTAAGATAAACAATTACAAGGCTAATGTATTTCTGAGGTGACCCTGGACCACAGTTATTCCCTGACAGAAGCTGTTAATGTGGATTTAAGGGACAAAATGCCTATTAATAAATTAAGATAAAAAACATTACACAGATGTAACCACCCCAAGTGGTGCAAACCCAGGAAGCTCACCATTAAGTTGAAGCTCAAGTACAATCAAGCGCATTTCAAATGTATCTCAAACCTACTGAGATATCAAGACGCCTGTTTTGGATAGCCAGCCTAACTTATCCCTTTCCAGAAATCACAGACCTTCCTCCAACACCGATACCATCCCTGGAGGTATTTAAAAGACAGGTAGACATAGTGTTTAGAGATATAGCTTAGTGATGGTTTTTGTCAGTCTTGGGTTGATGGTTGGACTAGATGATCTGAAAGGTCCCTTCCGACCTGGGCAACTCTATGATTCTATGATACCTGACTGTAGAACACGGCAACGCTGCATACTGTGGACTGCTGCCAAAAACAAACAGTTCTGCCCCATCCTGACCACGTGTTCCCACCTACTCTCCCTTTTCAGCTCATGTGACTACCCAGAAAACCAGATCAGGAACAGAAAATTAATCATTCCTTGGAGTGGATCCATTTTCTGCTGGACAAATAAGCTGATCCAAATAAACTATATAATCACACGATGAGTAGATGCACTGGAAAGAAGCTACAGGGGACATTCAAGAGAGAACGAAGACAGATTCCCCCTTTCAATGACAGCTAACAGATCTCAATCAGTGTAACGAAAAACTGCACTTTAAGAGTGCCAGACGGTACATTTTTTTAGGATAACAATTCTTCTGAATATCTGGTTAAAGACCACAAAATAAAGAAACAGATTTTTAAAAGTCTTGGCTCTACATTATTTTTAAGCACACCCACCTGCCTGCTCAGTGAATAGGTAAAATGGCCAGCTGGAAGGGAAGCTTAGATTCATAGGCATATGTCAATAAAAGAACCCAGAGAAAGGAAATAAGCACTTTTACGCCATCTATACCGCCTCATTCAAGCAGAAGTAACAAGAAAGACACCTGCAAAGGCTCCTCTAAACCACTGAAGCAAGACAATCACTTGTGTCATCCAGTTCTCAAACGAAGGAACTTTCTCAGAAAATTCGAGGCTTTTTCAACAACCACAGGCGTGACACATCAGCAACTGAGTCATAAAAGGGGAGTTCTTGGAGACCAGGAGAGATGCGCTCAATGCGGAACATAAACAAGAGCCAGGAAAGGCCTAACAACTTAATGGAAGAGCACAGTGCCGCGCCTCCAACACAATCAAAAAGTTCTGAAATTTTAATGTCAGTGCAACTGAAGAAGGAAAATATCGATTACAACTCTGAAATTAGCTGCAATACTTTCAGATGCATTTTCTAGTGGCACATAAAGTGTATTTACTTTGTAAGCCCCTACAGAAAATACTAAGCATCCCATGCATCTAATGCAACTACGGGAGAGCTAGCTTTTGTCAGAGATTGCAAAGTTTAAGAATCTCAGTGAATGTCTGAGAGGAATCAAAAGTAAATGGAGTGGAAAGGGTTATTTCAAATCACTAAGCAGAAAGATATTTCATCTAAAACAAATATTAAAAGCTTGAATGCTATAAAACCAAAAGCAGTACGCAAACCTTCCTGCCAAACCAAGAGGGATGAGATTCCAATTACTTTAAATCACCTGCCCCGTGCCTCAGGGATCGCTGCAGTAACAGAGGAGATGGGCAATCGGTACCAAGGATGACTATTTATTATTACAAAGAAACACAACAAAATAATGATGATTTCTGATCCGGTCCCCTCAGTACCCCTGCTGGGGACCAGCCTTCTCCAGAAACTGGCCCTGAAGAATGCGCACCTGCAAAGGGAATACGCACCTACATAAACTACAACCAGCGTGTATCATCGCAGACCAACAGTGAGCCTCACCGCACTGTTCCGTAGGTAACCTTAAATATGTCTGGAAGATTTTCATTTCAAATAGGTCAAATATTTCAATCACTAGTGAAACATTTACAGGCTCTGCACTTCCTTTAATAGAAGAATTCTGAAAGGAAATATTTTAGAAATCTTCCTCGCATCGTGTATAATTGGTTGGGTGCTAGAAGGAGCATAGTAACACGATGACTAATATTTTTCCTCATTAAAGTAAGGAAAAAGAGAATAAAAAAAATATATTGTGATATAACGAGCAATTCCCCCGTAATACACGTTTCTTACTTCTGCAGTATCCTTCATAAAGCACTTAGACACTTTTTAGTCAAGTTTTGCTGGAAAATGTAACAATAATTTCTACCAAAAGAGAAGAATGTCTTTTTTTTTTTTTAATTTTTGAGAAAATCCTATTTATATGCTTGCCCTTTGATGTAAAGAATTTTATATTTACTACTATTTATAGCATTGTGGTTTCTAATTAAAAGATTCCGATCAAATTTGCAGACTTGAAAGAAACGCATCAAGAGAATCAAGAGAGAAAATAATACAGAATGTTATAGCAAGAGAGAACTTAAAAGCTATGCTTCAGAGCTTGTAAGAACAATGAGGTTTTATAGCAGACATTCTGGGAGTCGGTCGCATTTACAAAATAATAGATTCCTTAGATATTAATTTAATTTTCCCTCCCTCTCTATTTAACAGGGGAACAGAAACCTCAGCTTGTTAACAATCCTTTATGTGTGTATGAAATGACCGTTCCTTAAGTTCAGTAAGGATACAAGTAAGTCCATGGGAAATCAAAATAAATACATTAATAAAACTAAATGAAAAATATACTAAACATTTTATATAGATTTACCTAAAAAGAATTTTAACTGGCTTTGAAAATAATTGTTAGACTTAAATTTATGCTACAGTAGAGGAATACAGTGCTAATTAGCACAGGTACACATTACAAAAGGACAATTTTCAGCCTCAGTTGTGGTGTAATAAATCCAGAGTTATGCAGTGTATTGTCGCTGCATGTAGAATAAAAAATTTGTTCAAAAACTTACTTTTCTACTTGTACTGGGAAGAAAAAAAAAATAAAAACTTTGCTCGGAGACAAAATTCAGAAATAATCCTAGATCTAATGATAAAAACAAATATCTCCAAGCCAAAGAATCTTTTTTTGAAAATACACAATAAAATATGAATGCTACATGATTTCCTCAGGCCCTCTCTATTGCCATTTGCAAATATCTAATTTTAATCAAAAGTTCAGCATCACTGAGCTGGATTCACATATCACAGCATATTAAAGAACTGCAAAATCTCTTTTTTACTTTCCCTAGCATTCTCAAAATATTAATAGGCACTCATTTACTATATTAATCATCATTTTTTGTCACTCTTTGTGCAAGCTCTCTCTTTTTATCCATTGCGTAAATCTAAGTACCTATGGGGTTGTTTTGTTGGGTTTGTTGTGTTTTTTTGGTTTTTTGGGGTTTTTTGAGGGGGCGAAGTTATTTAATGAAAAAAATGCAGAATAGAATCATGATGAAATGATTTAATGGTTTAATGGAAAGGCTATTACAGCTGCCTCTTTGGGGTACATTTAGTAAATAAGTAAGTCATTTATTCTGAGGAAAAGCTAGAAATAAGAGATTTTAAGAGGTCCGTGTTCATTTTGGAATCCTGGATCACATCTCTGTTCTCCACACCAAACGAGGGTGGGGCTGAGGGAGAGTTACACACCATCAGCTGGAGCGCAGTGCCGTGGCCCTGCTTGCTTTGGTGGGGTTTTGCCAGCTCTCAGCAAACAAAGATCTTGACAAAGTCATAAACATGACCTAAAATAGCTTTTCTCTGCATAAACATCATAGTATCAATGAAATCAGAGTCAGAATCAGGGACTGCCTGTACCTCTAAAATGCCAGTAATTACTCTTCTCAATAGTGAAAAAATAATTAGTAAAAAACAAAAAAAAAACCACACCAAAAACCAACACAAACTCTTTCACTATTTATTTGTGGGTTTGAAAACAGAGGCTTTTGAATTTACTCAATATGGATGAGGGGAACAGCACCAGGAAGAAGCAGTCCTGAGCACAAACCGATGCGACATATTGCACAGGGGTCAGTACTGCAGATCCAACGCCTGGGTAGCAGCAGGGAACCTCCTGAGGTCCTGCAGAGGTGTGTGACGCCAAGCTCCGATGGACTCGGCTGTAACCGCTCACGCGCCTGTCCCTAGACCTCCACTGGGCACCACAAAACCATGAGTATCTTTGAACAGTTGCAACAAACTAAGAAAAAATAACTCTTATTTTCCCCTGAAAACTTCTCTTGCTGCTCTCCTTCCTCGCCTCCACTTCATCTTTCTCAAATATTCACCCAAGGTCAAATGAGGGAGCGATGAAGACAGAAAAACTATCAGGCTGTCACTGCGAGCAAATTTAGCGTGAACTACCGTTTGATCTCACAGATCTAAAAGGACAAATTTCAGTAACTGAATGGGCAAGATGCTGCTTCCCAAGAGGCGATCTAACACTTGTTTCCAGCACCAGAAAAACCCTGTGGTACCAAATCTTACACTCGCTGTGCTTTTATGTATAGAGGATGACGTTAATTTGACTTTAAGAATATTTTAGTTGTAACTTTTGATTTCCTACGAGACTAATTACTGTAACCTCTGTTGTTGTGAAAGTCTTCATATGCCAGTGAAAGGAAGAACTGCAAGAAGTTTTGGGAAGCCACGCTCCTTTTTCGGGTTGTTTTTTTTTTCTTTTTCCTTTTTCTGAAAGGGAAGCAGCAAAGATTCGTGTATAAAAGGTCACATTTAACTAATGTGCAAAAGGTCTTAAATATATCACTATGGGGGCAAAACCAGAAAAACTGGTGACTGCTCAACCTCATGCTTTTAAAATGCATTTGACGAGGTTCTTCATCAAAGACTAATGGCTAGGAAAAGTATGATAAAATAGGTTACTATAAGGGTGATTAATAAAGTACTCCATTACAAATAGGAAACAAAGTTAAGTCATGAATGAAAACTTGTGAAGTTCAGAATGTTTTCCTACCATAACTCATGCGAAAACTTTGATGACCACTGAAGGTCACACTTCTAAAACCAAGACAGGGAGCAGAGCAGAGACCCACCCTGTGACACAGGGCCACTGCAGTTTCCATTGCCCCTCACAGCCACTGTAGGTTTCAGAGGACAAAACGAAGAGCAACGCCAGATACAACAGCAGTAGAGCAATGTCTTCCATCCATCTCACTAGATACTACAGGACTTCACTGTGCAACTGGGCGGTGAACCTACTTCCTTGTGAAGAAGCACAAGGTCAGACTCAAACAAGGAAAATCCCTCTTCAATGATAAACCCCTTCTCCTGGGGATGCCTGGCGGTTTTGAGTGGGCAGAAGCCAAACGAGCTGCACAGCTGCAGCGTGAGGCCAACAACGCATCTGCGGAGGGAGGAGGACACACAACAAGGGCCGCAACGCATGCGCCGTAGGGAGCACTTGAGGATGGACCCATCTGGGTCACTGCGTCATTCAGCTGCAGAAAGGACTATTGTCTCAAGGACACCATTTAGGCAAGAAGGAAAGCTCAACGGATCTAACAGTCAAGAGAAGCAAAGGCATTTCCCCTGCCAAAGCAGATGGCGCCTTGAGGTCATTTTTAGCTGTATGTTTTTCAAGCTCGAGAGGAATCAATAACATTTAGAGAAAGGCCCCCTTTTCAGCATCTCTTGCAGGCTTCAGACACAAAGGAACAGAGTTCCACTACCACAGGAATCTGCAAAACCCCTCCATTAACACCACCTTTACATTACATATAAAGCATTCAAGTGTAATAAAAAGGAGCGCACAGTAATTTTGCTCCTTTATACAACAAGTATCAATGAGCAAAACATTTTTCAGCAACACAATGTCAACTGGCCTTACGTTTAGTTTGTATACAGAAGAAAGTTTACCAAAAGATTAGCTCATCCCACTGGAAGTAACAAGCACTCTGACACCTAGAGCCTACCAACATGGCTAACTTTTCCCATAAATGGTTCTCGGGCAACAGCAAAAAGTTTACTAACATTTTGTCAGCACCGCAGGCTAAGAAGAGCTTGACGAAACTTGCGGACTCTTAGGCATGCCAATACATTGCTCAATCAACTCCACAGATAATACTTCATAAATATGACTCACCCTCTACGTTCAAGTATCAAAGTCCTGTTTAAAGTTGAGAAGTGCGCGAAAAGCACAGTTCAAAACTCCTTTTCCTCTTGATACAGCCTAGGAGATCAAAATGAATCAACATTTTCACTGTATATTTCTTCTGAAACAGCTGATGTATTTTGTTCGTTCCCACAGAATTTCAGGGGGCTGAAATACTCTAAGGAGACATCTCTGGAACAGACCGTGTTCCTACATACTGCTATTCTTCTGGGCAATTTTTGAGCTGAAGTCAGGGCTGTAGCCTCCATGCTGAAATACATCACGCTTTCAGAATCAAGGTACCATTAAAAGGCATCTACCCACACAAACTTTTTCTAAACCATGTATGAATACTACATTCTGGAATATGCTTTTTCTAAAGGATGGTCACTTGCTACAGTCTTCTGATAACATTAATTTCATTTAAAAAAAAAAAAAAAAGAGAGAGAGAAAAATATTGTAGAGTGAATTTGGTGTAGGTAGAGCAATCAGAGCTGGCCAAATTACTAGAGGAATCACCAAATGTCACATTCTGATGGCAAACGCCCAGCAGCAATGCCATGCTTCTTGACTTTCTTTAACTGAATCCAATTTTCAAGTTGGACTCCTACTGACTGAACGGTTAAATAGCCCTACATCATTTGCCACTTTCTTTGATTTCTACATAATCATATCTTTAATTTTAGGTGACACTGGCTTTCCACTGGAACTTACCCGACCAGCCAACCCCCATCGTGGAAGTGCACACCACAGCCTGGCAGAACCCATCCTTGTCCACGTGCTCAGCACTCCCATGCAGCTCTTCAGCCACCTTCGCTGCTCAACCCTCACACAAGTTTCTGGGGAAAAAACAGGAGCCTTCCCTCACACAGTCATCCCACTAAAGTATCAAAAAGCTTGCACAGACATAGTCTTCTGTGCACAAAGCTCTCCTCTGCACTGAGCATGCCTCCATCTGAGGAGAGGGAGGTGGTTCCACACTTGGCTGTGGCTCAGCACAGCTGCCGCTGCACGGTTCATCCCTGCAGCAATGATTTCTCCTCCTCAGATAAATGCCAATATTGCAATAGCTTCAGAAGAATACTATCAAGGAGCATCTGTGACTATGAAGAGCAAAACTTTATCTGACAGGCCTCTGTTATCCTTTATGCACTCCAAAAGACATCTCCACAGAACAGCATAGCCACAGACTACCCAGGAGGCCACTGACAAGCCAAAGGGAAGAAGATGAGGAGAAGGGCTCAGAAGGCTTTCTTGCCTGAAAGTTTTCCACTCACAGTCATAGCAAATTTGACGTAGTTTAAAATAAAGAAGTCAGAACTAGAGAGAAGAGAGCCAGGATGTGAGTCACAGTGATTTTTGGAGATGTTAAATATAGCAGTTATGGTTAACATGCCAGAAGACAACAATTACACTTCTTCCAGAAAATACATTACTGAAAAAAAAGATTATTTAGGGACTAAAAAAATGAACCACATCAGTAGGTGAATGAGGAAGAGATATGGTGTAAGAAGACACCACAATTCCTTGTCCAAGAGGGGTGGGGCTTGATCTTCCGATAGTACTGGACTTCACTCTCCACATCCGCAGCTGTCCAGACTCAAGAGCATAGACACGGGCCTGGGCTGGCAACCAGACCATCTGATAACAACCCAGTGAGCCTCCTCCCCTGAAGCAGAAGGGCAGTCTACCAGGGAGGAGAAGCAGCTTTGGCTCAAACCCATAGGAGCTGAAGACAACGATCTCCATCCTTTCAGAGGGGAGAAACCTAGAGGGAGGCGGCCGCAGTAAGTGGAAGGATCACAAACCTCAGCAGAGCTGATTCAAGAGGGAAAAGCACTGAGACAGCACTAGCCAGAAGGACCCACAATTTAGAGAGCAGAACCGTATCAGGCTTTTGAAGGTTTTACACAGTTCAATTGGCATTTAAGCAGTGTTTGACAGGATAACTGCAATAACGTTTTAACAAGCAGAGCCCTAAGAAAAGTTGTTAGTCTTGAGTCACTTAAAGACTGGTACAATTATTGAGAAGACTACAAAGGGGACCTGAACTACCAGAAGAATTCTACAATACCAGATCTACCATGACAGTGCTGCATGCAGATCCACAATGGTCTTGTGGCAAACATTCTACAGTGAACATTAACTTCCTATGTAGTTCCTCCATAATTTGGATAAACCTCAGCAAAATTTATCACGACACTATTTTGAATGCAACACACTTCTGCATCACCAATGCTTTATAGCAGACCATTAGCCACAACAAGGGTCCCAAACAAGGTATCCTCAGTGAAAGAGTAGCAGCAAGAATATTCAGTTTGATCCTGCACTCAGGTGCACCAACACAGATCAGGAGGGAACGTAGATATTGATTACCAGAGTATCTACTAGGGAAGAAAGGACTTCCCTATCAGACTCAGATCTTAAACATGCAGCTATTACATTGATCGTGGCAAAGAGCGAGTGTTCAGAAAAATACTTTCTATAAGGATTGTTACATCTGAGCCTTTAAGATCCTCCATGACTGCATATAAGCCTGTTTTATGAGATTAAGCCATAGCTTTTTTAATATCTCTCTTTTCAGCTTTGCTATGGCAGAGGCAAGAGAAGATATCACAAAACAACGACTTCCCATACAGCCCTTTTACCCAGACTAGGATTTTCAAAGGTTCCCGTGTCTTCTAATCACCCCTCGAAATCTGAGTCCTGGTGTGATATTTCTGCAATATGAACTCTGAAGTAGCAGCCACCGGAGGCTTTTTTGCTGGATGATTTTTTGGACATATTCATTTACTGTCATAACAAATATAAAGTAGAGAAAGACTTTCCCTGAAATGAGCTTGCAAAGAAGGATGTATTAGAAATTTGAAATATTCTCTGCCTATAAAATACAAATACACAGTACAAATATATATATTTTATAAAAAAAGTGTATCTCATAGTCCCTCCTACATCAGAAATCAAAGAGCACCCTTGCAGCATGCAGCAATCTATAGCAAAGTTTGGCTTTCAGCACTTCTTTTCTTCTTTAGGAAGGTAGGACCTGCATCAGAGTACTGATATTTTAACTGTCATTCACATATTCATAAAATATTTCTAGGTTGGTGAAGTATCTTACCCTCACACGAATATTGCAGAACTGTGTACGCTGAACAGACAGTAAAGTATCACACACATTTTGCCTAACGCCTTATAAACCTTAAGGAAAGAGGTAGAAGAGGCAACAAGGCAGGAAGAAAACCAAATTTGGCAGTAAACCAAATGCATATTTTTATTCACTACAAACTTAGTCCCAGTTTTGCCTCCTCCTCCTTTGGTTTTGTGATAGGTCGATCAAAAATTGTGCCTAAGTTTCTCCAAGAAACCAAAGTCATTTGATTAGGTGGGCAGAAAAGAATTTTTAAAACTGTGTGATTTCTCATGACACTTCCCTTTCCAACAGTCATCATCCATCAGTCACAAACTCTAGAGTTTGGTTTGGTTTTTTTTTTTTCATAAACCACTCAACAGTCAGAACTCATTTTTTAACCAAAAAAAAAAAATACTAATTGTTTGAGCTACCCAACGCGGGAACTTGTAATACCAAGAGAAGCTGACAGCATCAGAACAGAAAGCGAGAATGTTTTAAACAAAGTCAGCAGCTTCAGAAGCACCTGCAAAGAACAGGGATATCCTGTTTGGAGACTAGAGCGAGAGGCCAAGAAGTCGGAGAATCCAATAGCAAAGGCTAGGCAACACCTGAACAACCAATGAAGATTTCAACTCCAAGCGCAGAGCTATGCGAGCTCAGCATGACAGAGCAGAGCTTCTCTGCAATTGATTATCAGCAATAAGAAGTTATTTAAGAAAACTGTAAGCCATGCTTCCAAATCGATGTATGCAATTGTATCGTTTGGTCACAAACAATTCAGAAATGCAGGCTACGGAAGACAAATAAATACTTTGCTAAAAACTACTGAGTCACTCTGGACTACAAACATGTACTTCTATCACCAGACACAGTTCGGATCTGGAGCCCCTTCACGCCAGGCTCCCTACAACCAGGTCACTCCTTTTACTCACTCGGAAGGAATCTGGCATACCTTCACGCCAACGGGCTACAAGCAAGTGAAAAACAGGTTGAGAAACAGAAGATGCTATGGTATGAACATTTTCACAACCAGCAGAGATGAGTGAGTCTATGTCCATAGCAGGTCATTGAGTCAGGACCTTGTTCCCACTGAAAATCATGGCAAATCTCCCATACCAACACCTAGATATATCAAAAATGAATAATGCAATGAAGGCCACAAAAGGAACAATGTTGTGTCTGAGATTGTGCGTGCAGACCTATTCGCAGGACCACAAAGTGCTGGCCCCAACGAGAATTGGGACTCTTCTCTGCTGGTGTTGAGTAGCAGTCTCCAGCTCACAGCACGACCACTAGTAAGTTCTACTTAAGGTTGAGGAAAGGCACCTGTTGGGTGAAGGACATAGAGGTCTGGTACTCTAATCTCCAGCTGGAAAATGAATCTCATCTTTGCAAGCAGAACATCTGATCCACTGAAAATGATTAAGTGATCCTCCAATGAATGGAGGATCCTCCATAAAATGATCCTCCAAATCAAGCGCTGATGTAGAGTACAAACTCACGTTTGCAGAGCCATAGTTTGCTCTCCTTCGTAGGTGGAAGAACACATACAGGAAGCCGGGAGGAACATTTACATATTCCCACACTTCAACGAAGAACATGCCCGCATAGTACTGACTGAAGGAAAGTATTAAGTAACTTGTGATTTCCCATGTGCTTCTTGTCAATGTCTTTGTTGGGCCCCTCACTACGAGAATGACATTGAGGTGCTGGAGCGAGCCGAGAGAAGGGCAGTGAGGCTGGTGAGGGGTCTGGAGAACAAGCGTTACCAGAAGCAGCTGAGGGAACTGGGGATGTTTAGGCTGGAGAAAAGGAGGCTGAGGGGAGACCTTACCACTCTCTACAACTACCTGAAGGAGGTTGTAGCAAGGTGGGGGTCAGTCTCCTCTCCCAACTCACAAGTTGGGACAAGAGAAAATGGCCTCAAGTTGCACCAGGGGAGGTTTAGACTGGATATTAGGAAAAAATTCTTCACTGGAAGAGTTATCAAACACTGGAACAGGCTGCCCAGGGAAGTTGTGAAGGCATTTAAATCCCCAGAGGTATTTAAAAGATGTGTAGATGCGGCGCTTAGGGAGATGGTTTAGTGGTGGTTTTGTCAGAGTTAGGTTGATGGTTGGACTCGATGATCTTAACGATCCCTTCCAGCCTAGACGATTCCATGATTCCTGCAATACCAAAATATGGCTCAAGGCATAGAGTTAAAAGGTTCCTTATAAACATCCACTTTCTTTTAAATGTTTCTTTCTTTTAAACACAAAAATCTTAAGCTTAGCCTTCACTGAACACCCCTGCCATAGAGGAAGTTCATCTTCTAATCGGCTTATTTATGCAACAGTACATGAAGTGTCCATTGCTAAGATCCTGGATTGCGTTAATGATAATATTAATATTAGCGTATTCTCAGATATATCTTATCTTGATTACTCTATAGATTAAGTGCTGTGCAGCTACTAATAGTCCCCCTTTGGGGAACAGAGAAATTGAAATACAGGAACGTCACGGATACTGGTAGTGACTCTATTCTGCGGTGGACTTAAAAGCAGAAACCCAAAGTCACGTGAATTCTCCAACGTCCACTATATACTGTAATGACTTGAATATGTAATAGCCTAGAACATTTGCCTTGTGCTGTGTGCTCTGAAGCCCTGCAATCTTGGGCAGCTACAACTGTGAGAACTACAACTGTGATTTTGTTTCTTAAGCAATTACGTTCTGCGTTTCTAGGATGAGTAAATCAACTATTTCATTTACTATTTAATAGGAAAGCCTGTATGTAGAGAAGTCACTCAACAGTAACAGCAATGACAGCGGCCCAAAAAAAACCCCAAAACAAACAAAACAAAGGAGGTTGCTAGAGAAAAACCTCAACAAATGCTGAAAAAAACCACAGATTTTTAGAAAGCTGCCAACCATCACTTCTCAGTCACTTCTGCCTTCAATTCCCTTCTTTCACCTCCTTTTCTCATATTACACTCCTCTGGCTCAACTCCACTATAAGCCTGTTCTGAAACTCCTGATCTGCAAAGGCCACGCTTTGCATCTGCTTTCCCCTGAACCATCATCTGCATTTCCCTTTGTGCAATTCCAAACGCAGGCCTGCGTCCCTCTTGTACGACTTCTGCCCTTTCTGCAGCCAAAGCTTTCATCCAGGAATTAAAGGAACCCAATCCAATTTAACGCGACTTCCTTCTCTCCAGCTTATCTCTCTCTCTTCCCTTTTATCTTTATCCAATTCAAAACACAATTACATTGTTTGACATTAATTCAACAGCTACAGCTTCACTGCCTAGTCAGGACTGCACCATCCCATTCAGGTATCTGCTTTTCTAGACACAGCTGCTTGTCCTTCAGCCATTGGGGATTCTTCTTCAATGCTTCAGCCTCCTGAAAGAAGCACCCTCCCTAAACTAATCCACAACGCCATTAGCCTTGGTTTGAAATCTCTATTCAAGACCAGTTTTTCTAACTCCGACACATAGCTGCGCAAAGACTACTAGCAATGGATAGAATAGGGCATGGCGACAGTCAGAGTACATTTAATCATAAAACAAACCAATACATCTGAAAATTTTATTGATGCCTCTGTTCCCCTACCCTTTATATGCCATTGATCTTGGGCTGTTAACTCTTCAGGGCAGGCATGGGTGTCTCTCCATGTGCGAGCAGAATCCAGTACTTCATGTCTTCATACTTTACGTGACTTTTACCAGCCACGAAAAGCAGCCATGAAAGTTAACTCAGTCCGTGGCTTTGACAAACATTCCGGCAGAGATGCGGGAGGAGGGTTGTTACGGGATGCTAGACTTGAAGGGTCGGGATATTAAATTACTCAACTGCCACAGTTAACATTACTACCGCAAAAACACCCTCCTAAATGCAGCTTCTGCAAAACTTCCATTAAGCAAAGGCAGTCACGCTGCTGGTCCAGTACTGCCCAGCTGACTCAGATCTCCGGGCGAGGGATGCAGTGCCCTGCAATTAGGATGTAACCATGCCCTGTGCGCGAAGCACAGACAATCGGTACAGCTCCGTTCCATCTCGCTTCGGAATTTTCTTCCTCCAAATCACTGCCAGCTACTGCATCCTTCAGCGGGGTCTGAACCATCAGATACCATGGGAGAGGCTGTGGATGTTTTAAGCAGCAGAGGGAAACTGCTTGATCAGGAGGAACGTTTTGGTTGCACACAGAGCTTTAAATATTTAAGCTCAGTTTAATGTGGAGACTGTTGTGAAATAAATGCATTTAACCCTTTTTCACCCACTAGCATCACTTCTTTTCTGGTAGAAGTAACACTAATACTGACTAACAACTTAACTAAATGAGGATGACTTGAAAATTTTTTATGTGCTTAAGACTTGGTGAATAAAAGTTTGAGATGTTCAGAAAAACGAAACCCATTAACTAACAGTTTGTTCTTTATGACCAGTATTTGAATCCTAATACTAGGTCGAAATGCAACCATTGCTACTTTTTAAGCAGACATATCACTAAGTATTTGAACTTGTGAGAGTGTCCAAGCGTCTTGAAAGAATCACAAAATGCCGAGAGGATTTTTTTTCTTTTTTTAAGCAAAGCACCCATTTTTTAGAATCCTATTTCACTGGACTATAAATACGGCCTTCACATCTGAAAAATCTTTCCATAGAATAAGTTATATTCAGAGGCAAATAAATATGCTGTGAAGAGACTGTTTATTATTTAACTACACAAAAAGAACGCAAGCTGTCAGTGCTTATACTTTACGGACTATAAAAACGAAATCTGAGACAATTCTTTCAGCTATTTTGTTTCTTAAATGGAAGAATTTTGTTTCAATTGGAAAAGGAGGCAGCCGAGGCCTGCAACTCATCTTGGATGTCAGCAGTTACCTCAAATGCAAATTTCTTATATATTTTGTCTGTAACAGCATAGACTCAACATTTTTCCCTGTAGACGCAAGAGCCATATACCACCTCAAATATGATGCTTAGTGATCAAGACTAAAATCACTTTAATATAAATTGGGGTAGCTATTTGTTAAAAGCTATAGGGATCGGTCTTCACATAACAGAAATCTGACAACACAGCCCGGCTGGGGTAGTAATATGTAAGTTAAACTGCGACGTTCAGTTCACGTGCTACATTTCAAGCCATTCCCATCCCATTTCCAATTTCTATTTTTAAAAGCCCACCCGAGGCCGCAGCAGACAAACCCACCCTGCCCACGCTCCAGCCAGAAACCGAAATTGAGCCGCGAGCGTTTCAACTCCGGCTGTCGCAAAGGCACCGCAACCGGGGCGCCGCGGCCACCCGGCCCCCACCCCCCGCCGGCTCTGCCCGCCCGGAGCCCCCGCGGGCGGCCGGGGGTGGGGGGGGACCATCTTAACCCCCGCGGCAGCGGGACCGCCACCCCCGATGACGGTCCTGCGGGAAAAACCGCTTTAAAACAAGCGTTATCCTTCACGCCCGGGGGAGGGCTGCGGGCGAGACACCGCACCGCTGCCTCTCGGGGCGGGGGTCCTCGCCCCCCGCGGCCGCCAGCCCGCGGCGGCAGGTACCGGGGCTCCCCCCGCCTCGCCTACCTGTGTCCGCGCCGCGCCGCTCCGCACCCGCGTACTCAGCGCCGGCCGCCGCGCCCCGCCGCCGCCGCCGGAGACCAGCCGCAGGGGCCTGATGCTCTGTCGCTCGGCGAAGCGGTCGTCGCCCCGCCGCCCCGCCGCCGCTGTCGCGGGCCCGGCGCCTCCTGGGCAGGGGGAGAGGCACCCGTCAACCCGGCTGCGCCCTCGCCCCCGGCGCCGAGGATGGAGCGGCGGCTCCGTTTCCGCGGGGCTCCCCAGCGGCCCTCGGCGCAGCATCTCCACCACCCGCCTCCCTTCCCTTCTTCTTCCTCCTCCTCCTCCTCCTCCTCCCCACCGCCGCGACTCACCTGGGGCAGCGGGCAGGGCGCAGAGCACCAGCGAGAGGAGGCAGGCGGCCGCCCGCATGGCGCTGCCCGCCGCCCCGCTCGCCGCCGTGTGCCGCCCCGGCTTCCGCCGCCGGCTCCGCGCCTGTACGCGGGGAGGGGGGGGGGGAGGCTGCGGGGCCGCCGAGCTCCGCCCCGCCGCCGCCGCCGCGCCGAGCCCCCCTGCGAGGGAAGGAGATGGCGAGAGCCGGCGAGGCTCCCCGCAGAGCCCGCTCGGAAGAGGGAAGTGCTGGGAAATGTAGTCGTTCGCCCGGGGCGTGAGGGAGCGCGGAGGTGAAGCCCCGCAGAGCGTCCGCAGCCGCCGCCGCCCCCGCCCGCCCCGTGGGGCAGCCCCGGTACCGCACCGCCCCGGGGCCGAGAGAGCCCCCGCTGCGAAACTTGCTGCCAGCCCCTCCTGCCGGGGAAAGGCGGGGGCTCGCTGCCTCTCCGGGGGCAGCCGGAGCGTTCTCTCTCCTTCCTTCCCTCCCCACCTGCCCGTCGGGCCCCCCCCAGCCACGCTCCGGCCGCCTTCTGCCGCCGGCCCCTCTCTCCTCCCCGCCCTGTGCAGGGTTTTCCGAGCAAACCTCCATCTCCCTCGCTATGACCTTTTCCCCTCCTTTCTTAAATTCCCGCTCCTGCCCCGCTTTCTCCGCTGAGAGGGAGTTGGGAAAGGATTACAACGCAGCGTCGTTCATCTGGAGCGACAACACGCTCTGCCGGACGGGGCAAGGCCGCAGCAAGAGGCAGAAGCGTCAAGGAGTCCCCGCGATGTCCGTTCCCCAAAACTCGCAGATTATCCTCCCTCAGCAGAGGGATGGCTGCGTCTGCAGCCCAATTCCGCACTCACACCTACCGGGAAGCCGAGGGCACCAGAACTGCCTCTGTCAGCACTGCGTCTCTCACCTGTCTTAACATTTTTTTATGAAAATGGGACAAAAGTGGCAATTGCCTGAGGCACCCCCTTCCCACGACGTTTTCCGAAGGGGCGAGAAGAAGGGCTTCCATGGCCCACAGTTCAGGGGAGCCGAGGGAGGAGGAGGAGGAATGTCATAACAGCCCAGCAGCAGCTGCAGCTCGGTACGGGCCCAGTGGGAGAACACGAGGTCGAAGTACCCCCGGCAAGGGCTTGTACCAGTTGTACGCACATCGTAAAGAGGTGGCACCGCAGTAAATGGCACTGAAAGCTGCTGCTTACCATAGTTTGGAAGATGAGAAGAACAACAACAAATTTTAAAAAAATAAATCTTTGTTTTCATAATCTTAAAACCATTTTGCAGTCAATATTAATTGCATTGCTTGCACTGGCAACAGCCTCCCACGGGAGGGACCCCGCTCCGGGCAGCCCCAGGGAGCCACCCATTGGGGCTCCTGGCCTGATTCTTCTGCGGGTCATCCCTTACTTACATCGATTGTCTTATTAAAGGAAGCAATTAGAGGACAGGTGAAGGAAATCCAGTTTCCCACGATATAAAGCGACGGTTCAATAAGCTGAAGATGGGAACAAGACAGGCATTTGAAGGGTGCAATGTTGCATCTAGAAATGGATATCAACTTTGAGGGAAAAAGCATAAGTTAAGTTTTGCACTGGCCTGCTTACACTGCATTCATACGCTCCAGGCAAGACAGAATTTTGCCCCAAAGCACCCATTAAATCCTCAAGCCCTTGCTCAAACAGCTCACAATTAGCTTATGAAACTCCGCTGCAGGGTATCAAAATGACCACGGGGGTGGGGGGTGGGGATAAAGAAAATGAGAAAGTACTATTTATAGAGAGAAAATCCAGTATGATAATATGATGTTTCAATCTTTTTTCAAAAGTCATAAATCCTTACATTTCAGGCTGCAGCCAGCCTCTACAGCTATTTCAGTTAGACCAAACTGTCCCCGCTGGCGCGCTGTGTCACAGCTCCTCGTGTCAGTATTTCTGTGAGAATTCATGGCATTGGGTATATATTACATCCGTTATGCAGTCGATACACAGTACGCTTACAGGCTCATCTCCTGGATTGGTACATTATGTATTTCTTTTTTCTCTTGTGGTTATCCTGGTCCAGAAACGGTGGGGGATTTGGTGTAGATGTCACACATGGAAGGTTCACCAAGCCAGCGCCAGCCGAGGCACGGCTGCTTTAAGGCAATGACTGTTTTATGCAGAGTTTTATCCATTCTGTGGGCTCAGGGGATGTGGTGAGGTATGATGAGAGTAGCTTCATAAATACAGCACTTTTTTAGTGTGCCAACTCTTCAGTAATTTTAAGAATCACTTTCAAAACTGTTTCTAGAAATCCAGTCGACTAATACAAAGATAGAAGCATTTTAACAGTATTTGCACTAGAAGCAATTAGCTAAAACAGAGCTGAAAATGTTTTTATGTCCCTCCCCTTGCAGACCTCTCTTGTCTACATCCTTCTACCATTTGCCTAGGAAAACACTTCTGTGGTAAATACTCAAGATTAATTAAAAAGAGAAAGCTTAAATAAATTGTGGAAATTTTCTATATCACATTGAAGGATCTAAATCACGATGAAGGAAATCCCGATCTGCATGTCTGAAGTCCCCTTTTGTTGGACACATTGATTAGAAACGGATGATTTGACAAGCGTAATCCTTCAGAGATATACTACTATAATTTATTGATGGCTTTTCCAGGTTCATTGGGAAATCAGTCAGAGAAGGTCGATACTTACTTCCTTGGTCTGACCTTACCAGAAGCTGCCTGACATTGCTCAGGACTGGGGCAGACGGCCCACCTCTGAGCCATGAGCTCTTTCACATCAGGGGGCAGATTTTTGTCTTCTTCCAGCAAATTATAGAATCATGGAATATCTCAAGTTGGAAGGGACCCAAATGGGTCATCAAGTCCAACTCTGCTCCTCACAGGACTACCTAAAACTAAACCATGAACCACGTGGTTTATGACTAAAGAAAGACACTCCTTGACTCTGACAGGCCTGGTGCCAGGACCACTTCACTGGGGAGGTGTTCCAGTGACCAACCACCCTCTCGGTGAAGAACCTTTTCATAATGTCCAATTTGAACTTCCCCTGATGCAGCTTCATATCATTTCCTTGTGTCCTATCACTGGTCACCAGGAGAGGAGATCAGCACCTCCTCCTCTGCTTCTCCCCTTGAGGAAGTTGCAGACCCTTCAGCCTTCGCTTCTCCAAGCTGGACAAACCAAGTGACCAGCTGCTCCTCGTAAGTCTTGTCCTCAAGACCTTTCACCGTCTTGGTCACCCTCCTCTGGACACACTCAAATAGTTTGATGTCTTTCTTGTGTTGAGGCACCCAAAGAAATCAGTGCTTGCAAAGGAAGGCCAACTTCCAGAGTTCATTCTCTTGCCAGTTAACATTCTGTGGAATTTTATTACACTGAAAATTCAGGCCAATTCTTTTTTAACTGAGCAGTAACAGTTCTACCCTATGTTGCAACGTGTCTTCATGACTTGCCAAACATCACAGGCATATTCTATATGACTATCTGAACCACAGTTGCAGAAAAATGAAGCCTGAAAAACATATGCCAATATTTCAAAGGATCAGGAAAAAGAAAGTGAGGAAAAAATGTGATTTATAAGTAGATATTCAGCTTTTGATTTACCATAGGCGTTCCGAAGATTATTTTTGAACCATAATTAATTACCAGGCATAATTTAACACTTAAATTTAACATCTAAATGTTACTTTTCTCCTTTCCACAGAAAATAAGACACATGGACAGAATAGCCCCATTGACACTGTACTTCTAATTTATTTGGGATCTTCTTGAAAACTCCCTCCCAGTTGTACAACCGAAGCTTTGCTGTAATCACTATGGTAAGTAGTAATGACTGCAATCATGATTTACGGTTTTAAACTCTAAAGCTCTGAATTAATTAGCCTACTTTAAAATGCTGAAAGAGTTTTTGAACACATTTTTAAATGCTAAGAAAACTACAGGAATTGCTTTGTATTTTTATAATTTTGATAAAATCTAAATTTTCTGCTTTGAGGAATACACAATGGAGCCTTGTGTATGCACAGACACGATGGAAAAATAACACCGACTCCCATTATGGAACATTACAGCGACTTAATACTATGGAAAGTATAACTTTTCTTCTCACACAGAGCAACTTTTGTTTTCTCAAATATAATAGATTGTAACTGAAATCTAGGGCACTTTTTTAACAAACACATTCACGGTGGTCAATATTCAGTCATGATTTATTAAGTCTGTAAAAAACGTATTAAGACTTTTTCCCAATAAATGGCAGATTATGATATTTTGTAGTTGTCTCTATTCATCTGGCCACCTATGACCATCAGCGTACTGCCCTAAACGTTTCCATGTGAAAAAAGCACATTTACATTCTGAATGCATGGTAATTACATTTCCTTGTGTCAGTAGCAGTTACGTGTCCGATTACAGACAACTGTGCGCTTTGCCTGCACGATTGTGCATTCAGAGCCGTGACTTTTTGACTGATGTATATAAAAACATTTGGCTTTGCAGGTTGTTGAGTCCAGAGCACAAATATTACCTCGAAACTGGAAGCACGTGCAATTGTAATCTAAACACAGAGCACATCACGCAGAATCCGGTTTGACGTTAAACGGGTGGCACAGCCTGATCTGGAGCGCTGCAGCGGCCATTCCCAGCGAGGACATTGCGAAGTTCAGAGAAAGACAGTGACAGAAACCAGAAAGATCAGGATCATTCAGGATGGCGACGAACAGACAGGAACGAAATAAAGTGACACGCACATGGGGTGTGACTAAGAGGACATTCCATTGAAAACCTAGTAAATTTAAAGCTGATAAGAAGGAATATGCTTTCATTCAACAAGTAATTAGACTGCTGAACGCTTTACTTAGGCTGCTGATGAAATCTCTCAAAATTTTCGGTGTGAAGAGGGACAGGATGCTCTCGTGGACTGAGAGAACATCCAGATCTGCAGTGACAAAGAGCCAGTTTTGGACAAAAGTTCATCAGCTTTGCCCATTTTTTTTTAATTCCAAATAGGATTTTTTTTTGTTGGAAATTTTACCCCACATCATTGCACAGGATCCTTTTTGTACTTCCCATTACTGCTGCTCGCCACTCTCGTAGTTAGGACATTGCGCTGGCTACCTATATATATAGAATCATAGAATGACCTTAACGATCATCTAGTTCCAACCCCCTGCCATGGGCAGGGGCACCTCCCACTAGACCAGGCTGCTCAAAGCCCCATCCGGCCTGGCCTTGAACAGCTCCAGAGATCCACGACTTCTCTGGGCAACCTGTTCCAGTGTCCCACCACCCTCCTAGTGAAAAATTTCTTCCTGATACCTATCCTAAACATGATTTAGTCTTGGCAGTTGCTCAGAAAATCTGGTGACATAAAGCAAGCTAAGGTTTTTATTTATCAAATAATAAAAAACCCCACATTTGGCTCAGCGGCAAGCGGTTTAGAAGGCAGGGCACCAGTAAAGTGGAAAGCATTCCGAGATCTCATGCATGTTTTACAACATACAAAACTTGCATTCATTTAGGAGCTTCCACATTAGATCTTCTGTAGTAACCCTTAAAACGTGTCAGGGAAGTTATTTGTTAAAAGTTATCCTCAGAAACAAGCAAAATAGCTACTGAGCTACCCAGCCTGAATGCAGGATCCAGGAGATCCACGCATCTTTCTGTGGCCAGAAGACTCTTTCCTTTTCCAAGGGCCATGAACCTTCTGAGGCTCCATTCCCTGACCTTGTACCTGAAAGATGAAGCCCGTGTGACATCTGCTGGTGCGCCTGCACCTGAAATGTCGGAGACCCACATCCCAATTCCTACTCCACCTGGTGGTTTGAACCACACAAGTGACTACCATCATTCGGCAAATTGACTTCCACTGCGCGGCTCCCAACCTCTGTTCCACTGGAGTACCATGTTGCGAAACCGTTCTAAAGGTCACAGAGAAAGCTTGTTTTTTGAAGCCCAACTAGGTACTGAAAGAATGTTGGAGACAGTAAGATCCCCCCTCAGCTCAAAAAAAAATGATAAAAAAATTGTATTGAATCTGATAGTCACCTGAATCTACAGCTGCTTTATCCCAAATGAAACTGGACTCCAGGCAAACACGCGCTTTGCATCCCAAGTCTTTTTATGGTGCTATGCCTGGGATGCTCAGCATTTATTTTGGATAGATGCATTCTCTGAAGCAAATAAACTGTTGAATATCAGAAGCCAGACACTAACGTTTAGAGAATACATGGTAAAAACCCCAAAATATTTATATCACCTTCAGAGATGTTAATCTGGTTAAGAAACTCAGTTCACTGTTATGTTCACTTTGCTAAAGGTATCAGTGGTGACATTATTGGTTGGTATCGCCAGTGGTATTTACTTTTACTCACGCTGGCATTTGATAGCGTAAACAATCTCCTTACATAGTCCAGAGGACTAGTTATGCTAAGAAATAAATTTTGGCATTCAATTTCTAGTCTGCCTACGCATATTCTGTGGAAATAAGCTGTACAATTGCTCTGGATTGATTGGCTGCTAAAATTTCCCCTCATTTGTCTTCAAGAGGGAGGATTTAATGCATATAGAGGTTAAAGCTAACCTTAAATGGCAGTAAGCACTTGAAAGAAAATAGCTTATTTTTCAGAAAAAATATTTTCATGAGATGAAACACAAGTTTCTCTAACCACCACAAAAAGGAAGCAACAACTAGTATATTAATTGTTTTTTTGAATAGTATACAAAAAACCCCACCATACCAGCTTCGCAAATTCACAGAAATCCAATCAATCAAAAAATTAAGTGCAGTAGAAGAAATTAGTGTACCTATGAAGAGAGTTCAAATTGTAATTCTATAATATGCAATTATCACAAAGATGTACTTACAGACAAAATACACTTCTAATGCTAAACCTTTATTCTAGTGACCACAGAGGTACTTGTGGTAGCGTTTGTCTGAAGTGTTTGGCACTTCTCAGAATCGCTGCCACGTATTTTGAAAATACTCATTCTCTTCTCTGGGAGGAAGTCGGAGATGCACAAATGTTCTAATAACTAGCCCTTCCACATCTAATTATTTTTTTAAATAGTAATATCATTCCTCTTAAGTGTTTGTAAATAATTTAAAAAAGAAAAAAAGAAGCTTGAAAGATAATAAATCCATGAAAATTGCACCCAACGTGCTGAATAAATCTTGTTTAGAAATAGTTAATAGGCTTACTGTGGCTATCTGAACATATTACATACAAATGGGACTCTTGGCACGCGCTAATGTCAGCAATCACCTCGACACCAATAAAAGTACTTTTTGCAACCAGTAGCAGTGACTCTGTCTTGTTCTACACTACTAGTAGTCTTCATGTTTTAATGACAAGCCTCTGAATTTTTTTCCCCCTTAAGATTCTAAAGCCAGATTCCAACGTTTAAATCTCTCTGCAGTGCCCGTTCGAGCTAACGTGTTCCAATATTGCATCCAATCATAAAATATGCAAGACATACACATAGGTTATCTGATGAGTAGGTTTACTAATGTTGACTACCTCTCCCCATAACATTCAACTATTGCAATGATCTTTATATATATAAATAACCATGCAGGCACATTCCAGTCGGACGGAGGCCACCATGCTGACTGAGAATATGCGTCTTGGGGACGTGAGGATGGAGACATCCACAGCAGATACCTACTGACAGATCGTTGCAATGTGTTAGGGGGAAAATGCAAGTTTTTCTTAGACTTCACTTCAGTACTGAACCAAAAGCTAAAGGAAACAACATAAAAAAAACACCAAAACACAACAAAAAAAATTTCTCAAGAAAAACGGACACTTGTTCCTAAAATAGATTGTGTTCATCAAATCAGAGAACAATCCTTTTATCATTAAAGCGTCACTCAAAATGAAGAACAAAGTAATTGCTTCAATATTCTACTTCAAAACTCAATTCCTAAAACGCTATGTATCAGTAAATTACATGCAAAATATATATGGGCATACGTAGTCAACTCCTTTTTAAAATGTTAATTTTGCTCATTTCTGTAATGGCTTTCCATACAATTTTCTTGATGTGAATCCAGACCAGAAGAAACTATAAATCACGCAAGTGACCAGTAAGATGAAGAGAACCAACAGCAGTTCGTACCAGACTGTACGGGCAATTACATGTATAGTGGAACAAGGAATGTCACCTTTAAGGTGACAGCAATGCCCTAAGCAGCTACTTTCATCATTAAGCTTCCAATTCACACGCTCTTTAAAGGAAAGTAATTTTATGTCATTTTCCTCACCCGTTCCTGCACATCAAGACGCTTTACCTGCCCCTCATAGAAAATATCCTAGAAAGGACAAACAATACTATGCAACAACTGAAAGCACTTTAACCATAAGAACACTGACAGAGTAGGTTTGAGAATATTAAATGGGCAAAAGATAAAAATGCAAACAAGTAATTTTGGCAAAAAATTAATGAGAGCAATTTCTGCTGGTTTAGATCTCTTATATGACCTTAAGGCACTTACATTTATTAATAAAGCTTTGCAATTACCCCCACTGTAATTCTATACTTGTGCACCTGCACTGATCGACAGATATGAAAATTTGGAAAGAGATCGGCTCTGATAAAGATTCAAAGCATTAGAAAGTCTTCCCAATTTTCACTTGTGTCTTTCACTCTGCCTCTGAGTAAGCTCGTCAGACAGGCTGGCTACTCTGAAAGAGAAACCAAACAAATTGCCTGAGTCAATCGGAAACCTATTGGCTGTTTTGTTGTGTTTGGGATTTTTTTTAAAGAAAAATTACAAGTATACATCTACTGCTCTCCTGTTGGCCGAAATATACAATGCAGCTAGTTTTAGTCTAAAAATAAATTATGACGGAGCAGACAAAAAATATAATATATGCTTTCCTAATCCTATTTCTTTGTGATTACACAGGTTCCCTGAGACAATTTCAGCAGAAGAAATTTTAGGAAAGCGTGCGTTTTTTGCATTCTCTAATAAAGCAACAGCAGAAGGAATAGGAAGGGAGGCAACCAAAGCTCCACAAAACATCAGTAGTCTGTAAGTAATGCACTGCCTTATTTACAACGGAACATCCAGTTAATTTATAATGTGGTTATTTAGAACATACCATAATCAATGATTTTAGAAGATTATTCTATCCAAATGCAGCTACATCATGCTTATTGGTTGCCTAGCAATTAATTCAACCCCAAATCTGGGGTCAGAGCCTTTTACTAGCTGTGATAAAGCAGTACTTTTAGAAAAAAACAAACGCCACCTTAGTTTTATTTTTTATATTTACATATACAGAAGTTTTTGCATTAAAAAACTTGAAAACCCTCTGTACATATAATACAGCAATTAAAGTTTCCATGAATAAAATCTTAAATTTGCAAGTTTATTTGAAAATCATTACATTAAATAAAGCAGCATTAAAATCCAACAAATGGGGATGAGGATGAGGAGGAAAATAATGACCACATAACATTTGTGTTCTGCCCTTCCCATATATCTTTTATGCTAGTCGAACCTTTGGTCTCAGTGTAACCTGAAAAACCTCCAAATTCTGAGTTTATTTCACTTGTCTGAAATAATTCCAGTAGGGCCTGCACTGGTGAGCTACAAGAACTTCTCTTCTCTTCGGGCACAGACAGTCCATCTGTACACTTTACGCATAACTCCATATTCTGTTTCCGGGTTTCTCTCTTATTTCTTCCCAAGTAAAGCTTCACTTTTCTGCGCAGCTTTCCAGACGGTGAACTATGTGCAGGGCTGGCAGCCGATTCATTAAGTTCTTTGTTTATAGCACTATCAGATACCTCAGCCTCCAGAACTACATTGTGCTGCATCTGTTGATGATTATCACATAAATCACCCTGTTTCTTGACAAATGTAGGATTGGCATCTGTTTTTTTCAAGCATTTCGCTGGTAGAACTACTGCATTATTTAATTTTCGTTTTGTCTGTGATAGGTGTTTGTCTTTTTCACTGAAATCTGTGACTTGTGTATGAGAATATAAAGTACACGTACCTTCCTGAAAACACTGTATGTTCTTTTTATTTACTTCTGGTTCCAGTATTTCTTTACTGAATGGCTCATAAGCTGGAGACAAGTTCTCCGTATATGCTTTGTCATCTTTCTGAGGGGGTGGTTGTACGAAATTTGATGATACAACAGCCTCTCTTAAGTTTGCAGCACAGGAGCAATCCGTTTTAGTATTTTCATCATTATTTCTGAATTTACTTTTTAGTTCTGAAGGTTGTGACTCGTGACAATAAAGAACTGAACAGACAGATCCAGGAACAGGGGTAGGTATTGGCACAGAATTTGGTTGTACTTCTGCAGGCTGGCGATCCAGTTTGAGTGCCCGCATTGCCGTATCCTTCCACGAATAACTTTTCAGTGAAACGCGTTGCTTTTTCAGTCTTTCTTTCAGCTCATCTGCTCTGGTTATCTTTCCAATCATAGGAGAAAAATATCCTGTACTACATTTTGTCCTACAATGAAATTGTTTAAAATTATTAACAAACACTTGAAAGAAACATGGGTAACATAACTCCATATGCAACTGTTTTAAAAATGCAATTGTTTTAAAAATACATGAAGTAATCAGTCTACTATTTCAGTAAATGTCAGTTAACAGTGGTATTAAGAACAAAAGAAGCTAATGAATATAACCTAATGACTATAAATACTTCTAAATATTCTATGATATATACACACAAAATTAGCGTAATTATATATGCTTTTCTTGACATAGTATTTCAAGCCTAACCACTCAGTATTTTTAAACCACAAAAGGAATAGAGGCTTGCCTTCATTAGGATATCAGTTGTTTGACTATGCATTTCCTTTGATTTCACCAAGAATATCTATTTATTCAATACTTTTTTTTTTTCTTTTAAAAGAAATAAGAAAGTTATTCCTTATTTCCTGACTCATTCGCAAACAAACCAGAACAACCTTGAACTGAATTACTGTTCAAGTAATGAAAACACTGGTGCCTACAGTCCAAGGCATGAAACAAGTCCTTCTCTCCCATTTAAGCTTTTGAGCTATGAAGAAGAAAGGAAAATCTGCTTTCTTTGTCCAGCACAGGCAGGACAGAAGCTAAAAGGTTTAGAGTATAGATAGGAAGATCTAGATCAGACTGGGAAAAGTTTTTCCACTGGTAAGGAGATTAGATTAACCAAGGAGGATATCATTTGCTGTTCTTAGGCTACTAAGAACATCAGAAAGTTTTTAGAGCAAGATGTCCAGAATTTCAAAACTAAGTATCCTTATGTTTGATGTCTTAGCTCACAGAGACTTTAAAATTTAGGTAAAAAGGTTAACTTACCTTTTTATTTTTTTTGCATCATCTTTGTATTCAACAAACTCATAAACAAACTTTGAGATTATATCATCAACAATTTGATACTGTGTGCTTTGTGCAAAATTTCGGTGCTGTTCACTTTCGAGATGCTGGAATTAAAGAAAAAACATGAAACAGATTTAATGCTGCAGCCATGAATACATGAGTCAACAGTATGATATGGAGCAGTAAGTAAATATCATTAATTTATTACCAATGTCTCTCAGGCATGAGCTATTAGTGTCTTCAGCTACCACACAGAGGCAGAAATCAAGAATTAAAACCTTTAAGGGAAAAAAATAGCCACTTGCTGCTTTTTAGGAGATATATTCAGAAATCTTTTAAGGCAAAAAAATACATTACACTAGCAAGTACAAACCATTGTTGATACCACACTTAAGACATATGACTGTATCAAAGCATATACTTGACATTTCACATACTGTTTGCAGATCTTCATATTTCTTCCCACAACATTCACAATATCCTCTCTTTTTTTTGTCCTTCTGAGGGAGCTGAACGGGAATTCCACAGTCCTTGTCACTATTTATTTTGTTTCTGTTAACATAAAAGATGTATTAATGAGTCTCAAATATGGAGCTGAGCTCTGTACTTTCCTCTCACAGCATGTTCGTTCTTATTCCCCTAACTGAAAGAAAAAACAATCACCTCTGTATTTCCCCTCAAACTACTTACATTATGTCAGTCAAGAGAAAAATTACACATTAATTAAAAAAAGATTTACTGCAACAAGACAGGCAGACCCAGTGGAACTATATATATGCATAAAGCATCCAGGTTAGTACAGATGTACTACTATCACTGACTCAGAATAAACAATGAAAAAAAAGAAATAAATCACTAAAAAAACCCAACCTCACTTCACAAATCGAAGGACATATTGCAATTCTCTGTACATAGCCAATAAAAGAAAAGTAGGCTTGATAAAATCAAAAATAGAAAAAAAAAAAAGTCTTTAACATCTCATCAACTGCCAGTATTTTTGATGCCAAGGAAACACGCAGCAAAAACACTTGGTCTAACAGATGAACTCTCACTCTTTGGTAAAAGTAAAGAACAGTCGTATTTGTTGGTTCTATGTATATTTTGACTATGCTGACCAAATGCCATTTTGTCCTGTTTTTCTATGTACAGTGGAAACAGTTTTTCTAGGTTTCTAGTGGAAACTCGAGGGAATGAACCCTAAGTTCTTCCTGGAGATTAAAATAAGCGGTTTTCAATAGCTGCTCCATGACCTTCAGAGTCCTCGTCTGGGGAGAGCTACTTTGCTGCAATTCACTATTAAGCGACCCAAGGATGATATGCTAGCGGTAAAGCAAAACCATCGATCTCTACTTCCCTTTTACTTCAGAGTAAATAGTGCCATCTCCCTGTCTAGCCAAAAATCATTCTGACAGACTTTACCAAGTATCTGCACAGATGTACTCTCAGGACTTTACATCAAAAAATCTCTCCTGAAAAAATCTCTAACTTACAAAGCATAGCAATGTATTGCTCAGCGTAGTAAGTATACACAAGTCTAAATTGGTAGCACCTGCATTTGCTGAGTTCCACAGGATAGACTCCACCTAACTGTCTAGTTTTACTATTACACTCCTCTTTTCACCTTCCATCCTCAGAACTGTAAAAATCACAAGAGAATCAGTAAAGCAGGATATTAGCAACAGCATTTATCATCTGAAAATTGAATAATGCCTCAGGTTTTGCCTGACACAGAAGCAAGTAGAATTGGCAACTTAGTTGCAACAAGTTTTTTCATAAATAAAGACAAAACAAGTGAACGCTCCCTTTTCTCTTTCCTGAAACTGACATTCTACACGTTTACCTGCTGAATATGAAATAATCTCCCACCTAAGTATCTCTTTGGCATGTGCCAACCTGAAACATTAAATAGGAATATTCAAACATAACTCCTGAAATTTTTAATATATCATCTTCTTTAATACATATAAATTAAAGGAAAACTGTCGCCCTCTCTCTCTCTCTTTTTTTTTTTTTTTTTTTTAAGGCTTTAAAAAGAACGGGCCTTTCTAACCTGCTCTGAACAGACAGCATTAGAAATTGTCTTATTGTTTTAAGAGTTACTGCTCTATTATAGTTGCTTTGCTTTTTCTACCACTACATTCATTGCAATTAAAAAATAAAAGAATAAAATTCATCACGGCAACCTCAGCTGAAAACCTCCAGTAATATAATAATGGTGAAGACTGGACAGAACCTGAAGAGGTGGACGCAGACCCTGGTGGAGAAGCTATTTTATAAAGAAAACAAGTATCAAACCTAAATAAGTCTTAGACCATGAGGACTGAAAAGCAGCAAAAGTTACTAGATACAGCAAGTTCCACATATAGCAAAGCTAGCTTTCACCTAATATCTTTCGTCTCCCAGGTGAATCAATTTTAGAAGTCAATGAAAGAATCATTAATACTCCAGATATGCTAGGTAGAAGAAATTCAAAACAATAGTTTGATTCATCAAAAAGACCCACAGATAATTAAGACTCCTAAGTAGCTTCAAATCACAAAATTGATTTACAAAAAGTCCTAACTACATCTGGAATGCTCGAACAGAGGCTAAATGCCAAAACGTATCATAAACGCTGGCTGCAAGACCAATTTCAATTCTACTGGGCAGTTGGCATCCACTGTTCATCTCTGAAGAGTTGAAGCAGTATTTGGAGAGTCTAATTTCTATAAATCAGACTTTATCAACAATGTACGCTCTTTATTAACAAAGATTTTGCACTGTGACTGAATATCACTTTTAAAAATTTTTTAACTGCCTACTTTGGCATTATACTGACAAATATCAAAAGAAGTCTTAAGAAATCCATTTCCTGTAAAATACTTACTGGATGGCATCCAAGATGAGGACAAAGAAGAAACCAGTGGCAGAAAGGAAAAAAAAAAAAAAAAATCTTATGCTGACCCACAGTGATAGGAGAAGGCTGCATTTTTTGAAGTATGCATCTGTATGTCCAAAAAAAGGACTAAAGACAGGAGAAAGAGGGTACAGAAAGACAGACAGACACCAACAGTTACAGTGCAGCAAATACATCAGCTAAGACATGGATATTAGTATTAAATATCATACAAAATTAGAAGCAGAGCAATTATTTTCGAAAACAATTACTTTAGAATTATTTTAGAGAACCACCCTCTCCTCTATCCACACATCAGTAACAAGTTTTCAACAAACCTTTGCTTATACTGAGTTTGCTTTTGACCAGGAGGATGCTTCTTATCCACCTCAAACGGGCTATACGGTTTCGGAACACAGTAGTTCAGAACAGGAAAACTGGGTAACTGCAGATAAAACGGCCGGTAGTGGCTGTATTAGACAAAACAAGTGCATTAGAACCATCAGAATGGAAAAAGGAGTTTATAGCACAAACTACAATCAGGTCAAAAATCTTGAAAAAGTGTTTTTCTTTTACATATAACGTACACAGAATGCTAAGTAGATAAACATCCTAGAGTAAGTCATTTCTTCCCTCATATAAACTTGATACTTTCTCAAAATAAGATTTGCCTTGAATTGCCACAGCTGTCTTACACATTCCCTGGAATATGGCTTTCATGCCTATTTATTGTTGAGAGTTGGGTAACCAATAAAACTAAGAAAAATCTGGATGATTGTGCATGTGTGTTCCTGAGAAGTAGTAACAGCAGTTCCTAACATACAATGCATTACATTTTTTTTTTCCATGTTACCATTTTCTTCCTTTTTGACAAGTTTTAAACAATTCACCATTCAAAATATAAAACCTGACCTTTTCATCTGCCAGAAAGACAGCTTTCCCATACAGCATTGAACTTAGAAAGATATCTGAACTAGTAACTGTACCATTGCTCTAATATATTAAAAATGTTTAAAATAGGGCATGCCAAAAGTTCACATACTGAATCATTTGACTGAAATGCCGATGCTAGAGTTCAGTCTCATTTTTTTTTTCCCCACATTGCTATTACAAGCTACACAGGCAGAAGAAAAAGAGCACATCTGGAAAACATAATAGGGACAGCTAAGCATCTTGTTCTGCTTCTGAACTGTTACTTATGTTGCATAAACATTTAAACATTAAAAAACACATGGTTTATGTTACATAAACATTTTAAAGTGTTTCGGGTGTTTGGTACACAGCTACATTCAGAAGTCAAATTCACACATATTTATATACAAATTTCTTGTACTTACAACTGTGTTTGTCCAAATTGTCCCACTACCCTCATGTCCCTCGTACCTATTACACCAACTCACAACGTAAGACCAGGTTTAAAGCTGTTTTCTTAATTCAGGAAAGTGTCAAAGAAATCAGGTCAAAGAATTTGGAGCTTATAAACATCATCATAAAGCAGAAGTTAAGAATATAAGGTGCAAAACATGCTGTGCAGAACTGCACTTTTTTATAATTCATTGTTCTCTCAACTTCTGGCAAACTGGTATTTCCTTACACAACCAGGTCAGATCAATTACAGGACCACAAAGATGTCAAAATTTTAAAGCCTGAAAATAACAGATTTCATGTGACTGTGGATGTTGAAATCAGATTAATAGCTTTTTTTTTTGTTCCTTTAAAAAGAAATGATTGAACAGGAAATTAAAACCTAATTTCAATGTATGATTTTAACTGTAACAAATTCCCTTTCCTTACATCTAAACAGTCTCTGCAGGAGATTAATATCATTGAGTTAGGACTACAGGACTGGAATTTAGTTACGAAGTTTTATTGGCCTTTGGGCTATAGAATTTGGATCAATGAAAAGATGTTCAAAGCTTCCAGATTTCCTTTTCATTCATACGGCCCTTATAAAGTAACCCAAAGAACCCAATACAAACTGGAGCTATGCATTAACTTTCCACTTCCATAATCTATTACAAATATTCCTTTCTATACTACTACCTGCTCAGTCTCCTTCAGTGGCTAAACATAGATACCTACCCAGAGCATGCAGAGATGAAAATTTTGTCTCTTACTATAAGAGGTCAGTATGTCTGGCACCTAAAGTCAGGAAGTCGAAGGAAACTGACATCTCAAGGCTACTTCCTCAAGCCATACTAAATATTTCTGAATTATTCTGAGACCCACATTATTGAACGCATGAAGAGAACACTTACCGACTTCTATCTTCCACCTTGACAAATGGATTTTTCAGTCTACCTGCTCAAGGGGCAGAAAAGGAAATTACGAGAAATACTTTTCTTCATTCAGAAAGTTACTCCAGTAGCTGAATAAATAAGCAGACACTACTTTAGAACTCATTATGTACATGTTTGTGTCAAACTCTTGGTTTCCATTAAGTTTTTTTACATACAAGTTAGAATACAGCAGCTCACTTGACCAGATGAGAACTGTAGTACATTTTTAACCATTCAGAACATAAGGCAAAATAAAAAAATTTAAATACTTATTGAAAACAAATATTGAAATACTTACTTCTTGACTTTGAAGCAGTACCTTGTTTTCCCTATTGAAAAAAAGAGAGAAGGTATAAAATTCCTGTGAATATTATTCTGCATTTTAATAAAGATTTAGCTGTAGCTAATTTCAAGTTATGAGGGTCTCCCTGTGCTAATCATGACTTCATACACAGTCACAATAAATTCTGCAGGAAAATAAGCTCATTAGTACTTCAGAAATACAGTGACATGTTTCACAAAGAAATATTTATTTCTACGCCATAGAAGTGTTCTCCTCGAGATGTTTCAATTTATTTTTCCTAAAACCAAAACTAAACAAAACCCCACACAGGTAAATTTATTCACTTACTCTCTTTTGCTCCCCCAAAATACCTTGCCATGGTTGAAAGCTGATTCTTAAATACGGACAACATTTTTACAACACTTTATAAATGCTAATTAACTACAAGCTGTAAAAAGCCACCAAAACCTGCAGATAGCAACATTCTCCAATTAAAACAATTCTTCTCATTTGAATGGGTTTACACAGGTTGCCTTTATTATTTTTTTTTTAGCAATGAAGATTAAAAGGAGTATTTTGTCTTCAGAAAAAAAGTAAGGTTTACATTCAAGCATTAACTGTTAGCTGTAATTGGCTCTGGTAAAGGTAGAAACTCCTATTTTATACTACTTGCAAAAAAAACCCGACCTTGCTATCCATGAACACTGATGACGTAGCAGAGGATTTCATGTGGCCTCAATAATTACGCAATATTGCATTCAAAACTAACATAACATACACTAGATGGTATGTTTCCGTTTACTTATCACAGCCCCCTGCCTAGACTAGACAATTGTACAACTTTACGTTTAATTTCAATTACAGAGCAACTGCAGAAGGAGCATACAAGCAGCTAAAATAGTTTCAGTGACTCGCTAGATCATACACTAAAATCTGGAGAAATCGTGATTTTCACATGCCAACTGCACATTATCAGCAGAATAGCTCAAAGATGCATTATACTAGTTCTTTAAAAGACTCGTAAGGAAAAGATGCAGAGTCAAGCAACTGACACAGATTCCTCAGAGATATTTCTTCAGAAAATTTAACTGTGATTCTTCAAAATAGTCCATCAAAAGAAAAGGGTTTCTAATCACTGTGTCATAGGGAAAAATTATACAAGGCAACTTAACCACAGTCTACACTACATTAAAACCAAGCTACAATTTTCTTATTATTTATTATTTTTGAGGCAGGCAGAATGGAAACTTCAGATCGTTCAGTACTTCTGATTGTTAGATATCCTTTGCAAGAGCAAAGGTCGACACATTATTTAATCAATGCTACTATGGAATTTATTTTCGAATAATGCTGAAACGTATAGCTAATACTTTCTATTTTTCAAAGATCATTTTTAAGTCAATTCTAAAATATACTAGTCTGTGAAAAACTGAACACGAGCAAGACTTTATAAAAATAAAATCTGTAAGTTTCACAGTAGGTAGTATTTAGTACACCTGTGTTTTTTCAGTTAATGAAACATTTTCACAGTTAATGAAGCATTTTCACATATTGCAAAGAATCACTTACCACATCTTTAAAAGAACTCCCTGCTCTTTTGATTAGGTAAAGCTCCTTTTTCTTTTGTTCAATGTAGTTCTTAACATCTGGCAAAAAGAGAGAGAATTGCACTCAGCTGAGTTCATTTTTGTATGTGTGAAGCAATTTGTCATTTTTAATATTTTGAATTCATTAAACGAATAAGTGAATGTTATAAGTGCAAGTTAGGCTTCATCAAACAAAAATACTTACCATCGATATGAAGTATCTTCACTCCCCAACTCAAAGCATTGGATAGTACACTACCAGAGGGGATTAAGTCCTGCAAACAATAAATTATATTAATAATTTTAAGCAATATATGGTAGATTATGTAAAATACAAAGATATTACAACATGTAATATGAAAGCTGAGATTAAAGCGCAGATACTTTGCTTCTTGCCAAAAGACTATCGCTCTCCTCAGCTTTTTCCATCTCCACATCACAGCACTTCACCACCAAAAGATTATATTTAACCTTTCATAAAGTCCAAACTGTTTTGTATTGTCACATTTTAGTTTACATATAGTACTACATATATAAAGAGAGAGAGAGTACTATATTGTACTATATATACTACATATAGTAACTAAGATTTGAAGACAGTGAATTTATACATTAACTTCATGAGTACCTCTCAAATGCTAGCTGTATCAGCAATCCTGATAAATTATAACACTGGTCACAAGACTCCAGACTTTCAATTTTTCAGGCAGAGAGCATGACCTGACAGTTTTACTTAGGAAAATCCCTCGACTTCTGCCTGAACGTTCCATGAGGGAATTCTCTTTTAGATCACTAAGACCACTCTCACTACTGCTTGTTTTCTAGAAGAGGAAAACCAGAGTTTCTCAAGCACAAATTCATTGATTACTTGGTTTACCTGCTCTTTGATTGCTTTTTCAACTAAGGATTTTCCTCTGCTCATACGTACCTACATTAAAACAGAAACACATTTGTAGCAAGTTAGAACTCACTTCAAAAAAACAGAACGTAAAACAATTTACACTGTTGGTAACAAATACGTATTTTAGCTATGACAGTCTTTTGTTTACTGTACTGCTATTTTTCATTAATTCAGATGTTCCCAACAAGGTTAGTGTTGATACGACTGGAGGGGGGCACAAAACAAACCGAAAAAAAACCCCAAACAACAAGTAGTCATTTTCAGCCAAAGTAGGTCACTGCGTGGCTGAAGTAATGTTGGTGCTGGAACAAAAAAATATGGTGGGAATAATTAGCCAGTGGCACACACCGAAAAATGAGGTTCCGTTAGCTGGACTTGTGCCAAATTAAGCTAACAGTCATCAATATAATAATAGCCGCCATCTTATCCCCATCTTTTCTATCACCAGTGCATCTCCTTTGCACTGCATGCTGTTTGTTGAGCAAGCCTTTACCTGTCCAGGTTATTTGCAAAATGAGGTGATCTCACCTACGCGACTCAAAGACCAGTCCACAGACCGGCCTATAGTCATGTTTTTAAGTAAGCACTCTGTATATAGTACAGCTAATTGTTTCCAGCTGTATTCTGAAAGAACGCAAGACTTGCCCATGTAAGAAACTTCACATAAACCTGCACAAATTCAGATACTAACTGTTCCAATTAGTGTGATCTTCTAAAAAAGAGCTCAGAAAAACTTAATATTCATAATGTTTGTTTTTAATTATTTCCTTGAACTACTATCAAAGAGTGCTTCCGTAGATATCTACATTAACAATGTCACAGCAGCCAGATATTAATAGGCTGTGCTGCTAAAGAGACAAGAACCACTGGATGCCATCGCAAGCCTATCCATGTTGATCCAGCTGTCAAACATAACAATGTAAATGTTTAATTATAAATCAGGCATACAGTATTAGAACAGATTTTAGTATAGTCTGCTTATTTGCAGAAAAGGTTCCTTTTTTAATTGGTTTTTGAAACTTTGCTTCATTAGTTGAGTTAGTTAAGTTTAAGTTAGCCTGAAGTAGTTTAAAAGTTTGACTTATTAAAAAATAAAATAAAATAAAAAAACCCCAAAACCTTATTCACACAAGGAACTGTTGCCATCTTTAGAAAACAAAATAGGAGAAAAATTGTAACAGCGTATCCCATGGGTTGTATCTGATATGCAGTATTATTACTAAGAAACTTACTGTATCTACTATCTTAAATGAACTTCCATCATGTCGATCTTTTTGGTTGCTAGGATGAGGTGAACTATTTCCTCCATTACGTGCAGATTCTGGGCTCGGAACAGGAGAAATCTGACCAAGAGCTGGTGCAAATTTTGCCTCCTTTTTATTAGACACCAGATAGCTGATATCTTTACTAAGAAAACTCTCCACTCTCTAAATATAAAGATATAAAGCAAATATTTATTTCAGGACAATAAATTAGTACTCAATTTTACATTGCATACTTGAAAGAAAAGTGAGAAAAATTCTAGAATAATTAACTTCAAAAACATCGAATTAACAAGAAGCTATTTTTTAAAGATATGGATGACAATTACAGTTGAGCTATAGTAGCCTCTTACAAGTCACAAATTCTTATTCCAATTTCTTAATTTCATAATCTCTATCAAAAGAGCTTTGCTTTGTTTTGATTATTATAATTCTTGCAACTATCTAGCTGTAATACTTTCCAAATAGAGGAATTCAAATGCTGCATTGAGAATTAACAGAATAATTAAAGGAAAAATCACAGTTTAGATAATTTTATGTAACAAAAATTACATAGAAGTGTTCAGATAAACTGAAAGGCATGTGTACACTTTGCAAGAAGCTATACATTCACTGAGTTTAGTGATGTATATCACTCAAAATATAGAAAAATTAAAAATTCAGGATAGTTACCATGTTTCACACCTACAGTGTGAACACTTCTCATAAACGTAGAAAACGTCATACAAATATTTTCATACTCAGCAAGACAAAATATATGGTTATCCTATACTTATTCTCTTCCATTTTCCTCCATTCGTTACCAACAGTTGTATGATTATCAGCTCTATTTGCCTTGTTACTTATTGCCAGTTTATGTAGCTTAAAATGTTTTCCTCTCCTCCACTACTCAGTATGGGAAGCACAAATGGCACAAGCTTGAAATCGTGCCTTCCAATTCTGCTCCAAGTACCATTTTCAGAAATGGCACACACAGAGACAGGCACTTTTGAGTGCACTCCATACAAGTGACAACGAAACACATACAGTAGTCGATCTTGAGGGTGCTGGGCACCTCAGATTTAGGCATTTCATCAGAATAAACCAGTAAAACTTCTTTTCAGTCTTTGATTTGCAACCTTATCTTTCACATATGAATTCCTAAAATTCTGTTATAGATAGAAAGACAAAAGATTGCACGTACTCATTTAATGCCAAATGTAAAGAGATGCATTTAACCTGAAACCTTGTTATTGCTATTCCTTGCCTCTACGATAATTTCAGAGAGCATCTTGATTTATGAGCATCAATTTCGTAAAACTGCTCAATGCTTCTCTGAAGTCACAGAAGTTTTGCCAAAGCAACACTGAGAATAGCTAACAATCTAAGCTGATCCCCCTTGCTTCTGTGGTTAAAGGGTGTTTAATACTTTAACTGCCAAGATTCCCCTACACTAATTCAAAATATTCAACTTTAAAGTGGATTAAGCAATTGCATTGCTTGTGTGTTACTACGTTATCCTCTACTTGCTTGTATCAAAGTGTTTCTTCCATACAGAATAGTGAATTAGGAAAAAAAAAACCCAAACTATTAAGATGCTTACAAAACTTATGATTTAAATAAGAGTATTTAAAAATAATACTCATTAACATACTCTGTGCAGAAAGTACTTAATGAAGCTACTGACGTTTAGGAAGCATATACAAAACACTTCCTCTAATCTCTTCCAGGTTCAGATGAACAACTTTAGTTGTAACGCATAAATCTGTCAACATGGTCAGAAGCAGCAGAAAAAAACCCAAACACCTCTAACAATGAAACTTACTAAATTTGGATAAAATTTTAAGAAAATGAATAATCAACTGAAAACAAACCTTTATGATAAAACACTTGTTACAATTAGTAAAGCAGCTTCTAGCAAAAACACACAAAATAGTTTGTTGATAAGCTAATTGTACTAAACATTAAGACAAACGTAAAAAAAAATAAAATCCCATCGTACAAAATACAAACAACATTAAAATGCAGTCATAAAGAACATGGGAACGGCATTGCACATGCGCAGATTTTCTTCTAGTTTCATAAAGGTCTCTGTTCATTAACTTACCCCTCCCAGTTCTTTAAGGTCCTTTCCTATTTTTTCAGAGACCACATTTGATGGAATATCAAGGTAAAACACCTTCCCAGTGAGTGGCTTATATTTAAGTTTCTCTGGTTTTCCTGTATCTCTTTTCACATTCTTCAGAGAAGATCTTATCTTTTCTGTTTTTGCTCGCATTCCATCTGCTGCAAAAAGAAAAGGGAATTTAAATAGGACTGCGTTTTATGAACTGTGTTTATTTTTTTCTTTTCAAAAAGGAAAATTCCAAAATTACAGAAACGGACGAGGCAAGCTTCTATGCAATATAGGACTTTTAAAAAATAGCTGTATGTTAAACATGTCAAAACCAAGACATTAATAGTAATACCACATATAGCCCTTAACAGTTTCTTCTTAAAATTGTATCCTAAAATGGATTATTTATTTCAGTTGCTGTGCAATGCCACCAGTTTTCTCACCCAGTTTGGCAAGTATTTGCTATTTCTGTACCACTACTTGTACCGTCACAAGAACACCATTTTACAACAGAATCTGCCTCTCTCTCTTATTCATCTGAGACAAAAAGGATTCATATAGACTCATTAGAACAAGAAACTGTCTAAAGTAACTGAAACGACAAAAAATACAAGACCTAATCTGAATTTTGAGCACCCACCTGAGATGCAGGAAAACTAAGCTTAAAGTTCAGAACTATTCTCGTTACGGCTACTCTTTCTGTCCCAGTGAATTTTTACTCTAAAACTAAGAAACCGCTTACAACTAAACTCTGCTGATGAACTTTCCTGATGCTCAACACAGAGCTATCCGCACAGGCCTAACTCTTAGACTAGATATCTAAATAAGCAAATACAAAAAATTCAGTCTGGCTGAGAAATAAGCCTCATTTCTCAAGGGAAATCTTGGAGTGTGTCAGAGCTAAAAGAACATCAGCTCAATACTGGGTAGCAATCAAAAAGGAAAATAATTGCTAAAAACCAGAAAAGAAAATGGGTAATTTTATTATGCCGCTTCATAAATCCAGGACTCAGTTACATCTTAAATACAGCCTGCAAAAGAGTAACAAGGATGAAGAACGACCTTGTAGATTAAGACTTTGTCAGTCTGTAAAGTAAATGATTTAGGGGGAAAAAGAATACAGATATACAAAATCAAGAAGAACATAAGAGAGAATGGGTAAACAGCCTGTTCTAGCAGAAGAGCTATGGGGCACCAAACAAAACCAGGAATCAAGTACAAAATGAAAAACAGGAACTGACTCTCTATGCAACAGGGCAGCCCCATGTAGCTTACCCCTAAGAATGCTGTCAGTACTAAGATGTGATTTCTAGGGGAGGCTGTACAAGTACGAGGAAGAGGAATATTTTGAGGGGTCCTGAATGCACAGAAGTGCAACCCATGAAGTCCCTGTAGCTAAACATAGCTGGCAACTAGAATAATATTATTAGATTAAAGTAATTATACCTTCTCTGTTCTTAGATACTTCCACAGGAATCCATTTACAACCAATGACAGAGACAGAATCATCCAAGAATCACACATCATTGGTTTTACATTGTCTTTCCTTCCTCAGTGACTGACATCCTACTCCTGGTTGCTTCTCTTCTGGAGAAGCTCAAAACAGACAATGGGGGCTGCTGCAGGAAGTGAGCAGGCCTCTTCTGGAGACAAAAAGCCAACAGGCAAACCAGTCCCTCTGTTATGTATTCTCTGGAAGACCCTGAACCAGTCTTAGATGGGAGAGGGAGCAGAACCACCACTCACACTGCAAGCTTCTGTAAGCAATGGTTATGAACACACATAAGCGAAGCAGGAAGAGCAATCAGCTTTGTAGAATCTAGGAGACCAAAAGAGAGAAATAAGAAAGCGAGGAGGCTTAGGACAGTGAAACTGATCCAGAATCTAAACAAAAAAATGGGGATGATACGCAGGTGTGCATGTGAAATTCCGTAGCTGACCAGGGATCAAATATGGTGTTATACCCAGCACACACACGTGATGGTCAGGGCAGCTCAAAAATTGATATGCTAAATAGAGGAATTAATATTGGAAAATACACATTAAGCTTCTTAGGGATAATCAAAAGTTTGGAGTGAGTTAGCAGTACTGCAACAGCAGTAAAGGCTCTCTCTCTCTCCCTTGTAAAGCGACCGCATTTTAATACCCTGGGCCTAACGTGCCCGGGAGTTCCCTCTCCCAGCGCACCACCCTGGTTCCCGGTACCAGCACAGCCCGGCTGGGGCAGTTCACACGGCAGCGGCCTACCGAATTTCGGCGTCCCTACTGCCTCCTTTGCACCGCAAGCACCTTGTAAAACAGAACAAGTCAGCCAGCTACCTTGTTTTAGTTACACACTTTTACGTTTGGCTCCCCAAACCCCGCAAAGGTTGTGCCGTCGGGTGCACAAAGCCAGCCCGAGCCGTGCTTACCCGCCGGCCTGAGAGAGGCAGGAGGCCCCGACCCGGCACCGGGCTGACGGCGGTGGCTCCCAACGACAGCCACGGAGGCGGCACCGGCACCAGGCCGCGACTGGAAGCCACCCCACTGAAAGCACGGAACCCCCCCTACGCCGAGCCGGGACGCGGCAGCTCCCCCCCGGGCCGTCCCAGCCACCCGCCGCTTACGGGGACGAGCTCCTTTGTCGCCGGCCTCCGCAGCGCTCGCTTTCATCTTCCCGCGGAGTCACATCCTCCTCTCCACCCGCCGGCCGACCTGCGCCCAGGGTTCGGCAGGGCCGCTCAGCTCCCCTCCACCGGCGGCTCCAAGCCCTCCCTTCCCGCCGGGCTCCCGGCCCTCTCCGCCGCCGGGGCCGGCGCGGAGCTCCGAGCGGTGCCGCGCCTGACCTCCCCTCACGGGGCTTTCCCGCCTCCGCCGGCCCCGGCCCCGGCCCCGGCCCGCCGCGCGGGGCCTCGCTCCTCCTTCTCCTCCTCCCGCAGCGCGGCGCCCGCCGCCGACAGCGTTCCACCAACGGCCAGGCCGAGGGGCGGTAAGGCGCGGGCAGGCGGGGGCCGAGCGCTGGGGGCGGAGGGAGGAGCGCGGCGGGGTGAGGGGCGCGGAGCTGCGAAGGGAAGGGGACGAGGGGGCGGGAGGGAAAGGGGTCCCTCGGTGTGGGGGGCCGTTGCTGTGGGAGGCGGGGAGAGGGGCGCCGCCTCCCTCCCTCACCTCAGGGGCCGGGCGGGCCGGTGGGTGCCCTCCTCAGCAGGAATCTAGGGGAAGAGCCTCTCCGCTCGGCCCCGGCAAGGTGGGGAAGGGCCTTCCGAGGAGCAACTACCCGGTTCGGCGAGCTGCCGGTCCGCAGGCTCCCTCCTCCCCGCCCCGGGCGATCCCCGGCTCAAGGGCAGGGCAGATGGCGGGCCCGGCTTCACCCCCCGCGGCCGCGCCGGGGCTGGGGGGGGCCTGCCTGAGGAAGCTCCGCGCTGCCATTGCTTTGCCTCTGGAGATCACAGCCCGGTTGGTGCATATAAACGGATGATACATGCTGTTCTGGAAAGTGGTTTTGTTATAAAATAACTTAAAAATTATATTAAAAAATACTTCCCCCCCCCCGAATCAGAAGTTGTTAGTATCTGAGAGGCGGATCTTGTTTGATGAAGCTCAATCTTCCTTATCTTTTTTTTTTGTAACTTAGTAAAAATAGCAAAACGTGTTCCTGTAGATCAAATAAAAAGCTTAGATCAATGTAAACTAACAAAAATTACGACTGCACTTATGCACAATGTGCATTTTGAAAGATACGCCTTTACTGAGGATTTTATGTCCTGGAATGTTTTATTTTTTTTATTCTGTCCTGGCTAGTTGCAAATACTGGGAATATATCAGCTCCTTATTTTTAGATACTGTGAGTACATTCCTATGGGTTTGCAAGTTTGCCTGTGCAGCCACGCAGCAGGATTTGTTCAAGGCATTAGTACTTAATAGTAGCATTAAAACTAGTCAGTTGCTGTTCATTGCGTGAAGAGCTTGCCAGGGGATATAGTCATCACTAGTTGGCCGTGACTGTTGGATCAAGGAGACCTCTCTGGATTTTCTCACAGGAATGACAGAAGCGAGAGGAGGACTAGATGAATTATTCTGCTGTGCTACAGTTTATGGGCCGCAGGCTGGGAATTCGTCTTTGTACGGATTATTTACATGCTCCTAAACCCTTTGTTTCAGAAAGAGGTAATACATGTTAAATATTTAATGTGGTTTACAAAAAAATATAAACATTGTAATTCATGTAAGAACAATTTGAATGATTTATTGTCATTTCAAAAACTTAGATTATTTACAAAACATGGCACAAATACTCTAATTTCAAAAAATTACAGAGATGCTTGTATGCCAATAGAAAACTAATATTTACATTTTTGCTCCTTTTACATAACGTATTAATGAAAATTAAAGATATTTTTTTCCTTTGATTTTTCTGCAAGTTTTGAGCATAGTCTTGAAAAATGTTTTTCTGTTCCCTAACAGGTTTTTCTTCTCCAGAGATAAAGCCATGGCTGAAATGAGTGACAGCAATTTAGATAAACCAACCATTATTCAGCAAGCAATAGCCTCTTGTTGTGGAGCTATAATTACATCATTATTTGGTAAGGCAAACTATCAAGCTTGCCACAGAGAGAATCTTTGCAAAGTCATTACTCTTCAGTTTGACTCAGCATGATGTCTGCATATATATGGGCTATAAATTTCCACTAATACGTTAAACAAGGATCTTTTTGGATAGTTTTCTCTTTTTTTTTTTTTGTATTTTAACACTGTGGTTAGTTGAAATCTTTTCTGTCCCTGATAATCTTTAATCATTTTTGAAAATAAGAATAATTTTATTAACTTTTAATTTCTATGTCTTTTTTTCTCTTGGTGTAGTAATTCATTGCTTTCTTTCTGCAAGAAACAAAATTAATAACAAAAATTAATTTCCATACTTCCCGCTGCTTAAAAAATAGATTTTATATTAACGTCTACTTTACAGTACAAGACACAAATCCCGAAAGGCTGGTCCCTGTGAGATATCCCCTTCATGTTACCACTTCAGTAGTAATATTAATTTATTCTGCTGTGATGTCTTACACTGTCAAAGCCATTTATTGTTTGGGGTTTTTTTCTCCCTGAACATTGCTTTTAAGGATAGCTTTTTGTTAGTCTTTTAAACTTCTGGATAGTCTGTGGAATTCATCTTCTGCTTCATATTCAGTCATCTCACTCAGGACCTCCTCCCCCATGCGTATCTAAGGAGGCATTGGTTGGTTAGATTCAGCACTTCATGTCCCTTGGAGTTCTCCAAGCTCATTAGCTTATACGTCACATTTCAGTTGCGTTTTGGCTTAGCTAGCCGTTCTGACTTTTAACATGGATTATGCTGCACAATAATGTGCAGTTTTCTAAACATTATTTTGCCCCCACAAAATTTCGAAATTTTTACAAAACAGGATCTTACCAGGAACCTGTCAAATTCATAGTCTTTTCGTTCTGCCTTTTTACCATGTGTTCTGTGATGTTAAATAAAGTAGCAAGCAAAGCTACATCAGACCTGTGGAATTACCAACATGGATTTCAACTGTGTGTACACAGGATTCTAGAACAGTGTAAGGTGTTGGTATTTGAGACCTCATGAGGTACAGGAGACTGGCACCTTTCTGAAGTGACAGCTGGGAGACGATGCAGAATATGTGCAAGTGGCTAAAATGCTGCTGGATGCCAAACTTTAAGCCACTGAATTGAGCTGCAGGAATCACAATTAGATCCCTGCATTTAGATATGGAAATGTGAGCTGAGTATTCAACCTCCTATTAGTCAGCTGAGAGGCACCAGTAGAGAGCTAAGGTGCAAGTCTGTTGCCTGTGCATAGGAATGTGTTCAGTGAGACGTCGTAGATATTTGACTTAGCCTCTAGCTGCTGCTTAGTAAGTAAGGCTGTAGAGCCTGTATCATTTCTGTCAACTGTGTAGGTATTTTGGATACCTTAGAGATTCAGATGGCACTAGCTGCTTGTATGTAGGCAACTGAGTTGAGCCCTCAGTCAGTATAATCAGTAGAGGCTGGTCCAGCTGACCAGCCACTGCAGTGTTCAGCATGTCTAGGCCCGTAATAATTTTAAGGGCTGGAGGGGAAGCACTGAAATGTTCACTAAACCTTCACTTAACTTTTCAACAACTCTGAAGTTTTAGATCTTGTCTACATACAGCACAGAAGGAAAGTACGTCATGAGTTTAACATTTTTCTTTTGAACATCACTATTGCGATCAGTTTATTGGAAAAGAATAAACACATGAAAAATGCTGTATATTTTATGTGCTTGAGACCAAAATCTGATATCGTATGCCTTGTGGTATACCATTTATAAAAGATTAGCAGCACAGCAAAACAGCACAAGTTTTAGCACTTTCAGAGAAGATGACACAATGGTTTTTGGATGAGCTTTGTGTATCTCTAATACTTGTTGTCTGTGCAACTGTTAGTAAATTAGAAAAGATACATATGGTCACTTGCAAACCATATGGGATTTGTAATTCTCCTTTTTTTCCTCTGTCTGATAACATTGTAAAACAGGTCTCTTTTTTTCCTTCTGGAAAAAAAAAAAGTCATAGAAATTCATGGTAAGGCATCTGTACACTTGTACCTTTTCAAGGCATGCAGGGTGCTTCTAAATGACTTCTGTTTCATTTTAGTAACTCCTCTTGATGTTATCAAAACTCGACTGCAAGCCCAAACCAATCCATTCTCCAAAGGTAAATAAATGTGTATTGTAATGGAGGACACAGTTTGCTTTTTGCTGTTGTACTTAGCTAATAGTTGTCATAATGCTGAGCTACAGAATGTTTTTTTTTTGTTTTGCAATAGTTATATTTGTTTCTTCAGCGTAAGTGGGGGGGAAAAAGCAACACAGCAGTATGTATTGAATGTGCTAGTGAACAGACACAGGTGGAAAAAATAATCCCATAAATACATACTATTTTAAACAGGGGTTTTTTCTGTCTGTCTTAGTATTTTCATTGTGTCAGAAGGTACAACTATTACTGAGTTGAGTTTTTAAAAAAAGCTATTATAAATAACTGAATATTTCATCAGAGGGCTTATGGGATCAGGATGCTATATCAAAGTTCATCTCCTCCATAACCCAGAGACTTTTGAAAAAGAGTGGTAAGTTACCTAAGCCACTTGCCACTTGGGTTCTAAATAGATGAAGACATTGTGCACTCAAAGATATGCAAATGATTCCTACTATTAGTTGTAATTAATAAATGAGATTCAAAAGGATAGGAGATGACTGGTGCTCTATGTTGTATGCGGAGATGAATATTTGCAGTCACGCTTGCTGTAAATCAGGAAACATACTTGTGCCTTCTATCTTTTTTTTTTATAGTAAATTCTAAACCCTTCAGAAATCTGAAAATGTAAAGCTCAAAGTATGTTTTTGTAATGGCAATAATATTTTATCAAACAGGTTAAAAGTACATGATGTAGAAGAAATGAAAAACAAGTAGAGAGGATGATCTGGTATGAATACAGTCTGACCTAAGACATAATGCCTCCACTTGTAATGTGGATGCTGAGGATACTTAATAAAAGATTTAAAAGTCTGAAAGATGTTCACATATTTACATACAATAGTGACATTCAGGTCTTGTGTTCTTTTTAGCCTTGAGCAGATAGTAGTATAACATAAACATGTTCCCTGGAGCCTGTGAGGGCAGTTTCATTTAGTTTGGCACTCTGAGGAGTACATTTGTTCCCTTTTTCCTTTTACCTAATTTGTTATCGTTGACTTTCCAAAATTATTTTGCCCCTCAGTGTCTCACCAGAAATAAATCTGTGTTGCCATTATATCCAATTTGAAATTGCTGCTGAGTAAAAACAATTTTACGCATTAACTATATTCTTATACACCATTTTATTAGGAAAGTGTTTTGTATACTCCAATGGCCTTATGGATCATATATGTGTTTGTGAGAATGGGGACAGCAAAGCATGGTATAAAAAACCTGGGCATTTCAAAGGGACGTTGGTAAGAACATTTTACATTTATATAAAACTGTATGTTAAAAACATTTTTAAGTGGCATACTGGAAATTTATTGTTTGTTTTCAAGTTCTGGTAGAATCTGTTACCATTACAGAGGGTGTTTGTGTGGTTACACTGTAATTGATATGGTGATTAATGATACCTTCTACTTTTACTCATTGAGAGTTAATTGCTACATGCCTAGAACTTTTGTTATGTATTAAAAAAATATTTTAGTGGATTATTTTAAGAAAGTTTCCACAAGTTGCTGCTATGTTGTATTAGTTCTGAAAATAACTTATTCACAGGGCTGTCAGTTACTGATAAAAACTTGCTACTTTGGTCTTTTAAAGATGGAAGGAAATTCTTAATTTCAGTCATACAAATATTTCTCTTCAGGTCAGTGGAACTATTGGTGTCATTAAATATGATAGCTAGAGTTAGCAGTTTAAAAACTGGGATGTTGCAATGATAAGCCATTTTAGAAACATATGTTTTAATACATTAATTTTATGTTCTGACAGATAAAATATATTACTGAGTACAAAAGTTTGTAGCTAATTATTGCTCTTTGCCTGGTTGTATTTTTAGGATGCATTTGTGAAAATTATTCAAATAGAGGGAATTAAGTCACTGTGGAGTGGACTTCCCCCAACACTGTAAGTTAAATATTTTTTTTTTTGGTAACATGTTACAAGTTATCATTAAAAGAAAAATTACTTCATTATTTAGACAAATTAGTGTGTTTATTTCTAAGTGATTTTAAAAATTTGGTAAATTCTGAAGTTACAGATAATGATGTAATCAGTTCAGTCAGAAACATCTAGCGACAGTGTAATTTTTGCTACATCTTGAGACTTCTCCTTGCAAGTTCTTTGATATATTCTCAGGAGTTAAGCAAAAAGACTTTTCATTCTGCCTTTTAGAGATGGCATCCTTACTGTACCTGTCCCCTTGATAGCATCATCGAATCATAGGATCGAACTTGATTGTTAGAGAGTGCTAGTGTTTGATAGATAAGTGCTATCTATTAGCTTGTTACTAATGACTTGCAATAAGCAACACAGCTGTTTCCACAGACACTCTAGCGTTACACCTCATTACCTTTACTTAATTTTTTTAAAATATCTAACTAGAATCTTCTTTATTCCAGAGAACTTTTTTGGTTTTTATCCTATCCAACATTGTCACGGGAAACAGATCATTCATTTTGTCTCTACAAGAACAATTTATGTATTTAAACACTGTCATCAGATCTCTTCCTGCTCTTCTCTTTAGGCTAAACACCACCCAAGTGTTTTATCTTTTTATTTATATTAACCTGATACAGGTAGTAATTAATACCTCTATCATTATGTCCTCCTCCATAAACAGTCCAAGAAAGTGATCAAATCTAACACGTATATTGAAGTTGTATTCTTGTAAGACACGAAGTATTGCCCAGTGGGACAGCACTGGTACATTTCTGATTTGCAGTGCTCAGTATATAGGCACAAAAAAAGGAAAGCATGGTGGAGCTCAGGCCTTGTTATTTATCCTGCAGCATGTGGCAATTTCAGTATGTAAATCTTTAGGCCTAACTGAACTAAGAGGTCTGTATTTCAGCCATGACAGAGAGGTTTTTCCTTCAACTCGTGTTCTGTACTCCAGCAAAGAACCAGCTTCTTGACTGGAGAGAGGTATACAGTTTTTAAAAGAAAATCTATACTATGGCTTGTTGGTTTTCCAAGCATGAGAGTCTTCACTGTTTTTTGGTAATGATGGTACATGCTATATTGGCACAGACATAATGCAGAAATGTAATTGCCATTTTATAGTAAGGTGTGGTGTGTTACCCTTACGCTGAATGATTATAAGATCTAGCTGCTGTTATTATAGTCTGTACTATGCTGGAATGGAAAAAGCTTATATTTACTCATCCCACATTGTCTTTCAAGTAGTGAGAATTTTAAGTGTTGATTAAGATAGAGAAAATACTCTCCAATTGTTAAATGAATAAAACATTAAGGTTAGTAGCTACTTCCATAATGTTTTGTTTGGTTGCGTCATATTCAGATCTTTCAATTCCATTCCTTTATCAAAATAGTTCTGAAGCTGACATAAAATAGATTTTGACTGAGATAATCCACCAGCATTGCACTTATATTTTTTCCTAATGAAATGAAAAACCAGAAAACTGGGAAATCCATGAATTTGAAACTCTGAACTAGAGGCAGTGAATCAAAGCCATGGGATTAATGCTTTTTCTTCATCCGTAACACATAGCTGGAGATTTAACTTTTCCTTATTTAAGCAAAATATCCCTACAGGATGGTTGACTTTATGCTCCTGCTTTCCTCGTATTAATTTAGATTCCCTCTCTTATATTTTAGAATAATGGCACTTCCTACCACAGTAATCTACTTTACCTGCTATGACCAACTGAGTGAAGCTCTGAAATCTAGACTAGGAAAGGATGATGAACACATTCCAGTTCTTGCAGGTTCCTTAAGCAGATGTAAGTTGTCATCTGTTAAAGAGAAAACTGAAATAAAATACCTGAATACCTGTATGCTGTTTTCTTGTTTTGTTTTGTTTTTAAAGTAAATTTGCTGTGGCTTTAAATGGGGGATAATATTACGTGGAGCTGAGCACAGGAAGGAATACTGTAATTACGCAGTATTTCTTGGGCAACATAACCTTCTGACCCGTAATAATGTGCTGTTACACTTTCACTATGTTTGTAATTTGTTCAAAATTTTATATTTCTAGACTTCTACCAAGGACAGTTTAATTTAAGTCTGTTCTGTCGTGAATCTAATAATAAACATAATTCTTTTTATAATGGAAGCTACATAGGTAATTACAAGGAAAATGAAATTGAGCTTGTACTGGTTTTACTGCTGTATGATGTAAAGGGGACTGAATTTGTTTTTTTATTTTCTTACTTTTGTTTATCCTTTTCCTCATCTGTTTTTGTAGAAGTAGCTCAGGTCATATATTTCTGGGCTTTCTTAGAGGACTCAGAGGATGTAGTTCCATATTCCACTTGTGACAGCTAAGAGGGGGACTGAAAGACTAGTGGAAAAAGAATTGTTATTCTGTAGTGATGTGGCAAATCGTTCTTATTAGGCTGCTCCAGATTTTAAATTCACATGTCAAAGAAACCTTATCCCAGCAACAGGAGATAAGTTCTTGGATATAGTAAAATCGTTAAAGTCTGTTACATGTGTGATGGGAGCTCATTAGTGGTGGTGACTCACTGATCTTTCCACAAGGTGCAAGGGAGTTGCTTTATCAGATACAGATTGCCTGCTAAATATTCTTGAGAGATTAAAATAAGAATAGCAAAGAAATCAATAGAAATCAATAAAAGCTTAATCTGCAACCATCGTTTCTGTCCTTAATAAAAAAACCCCCAAGCTGATGTTCTTCAAGTTACACTTAAAAACTGCAATTATTGAAAATTAATATTTATAAGTACTTTAAATTTTCAGCCTATTTTTATAATAAATCTGGAAATGAGGATTCCTAACATGTTACATGGATTACAATGTGCCAGTATTGAAAAACAGCAGGTAGCTTGAGTGCCCAGAAAGTTTAGGTACTGTGAATAGATACGGTATTCTTATCTGTAAAGGAAACTTACTTTGGGAATTATTTCAAGGAAAATGGGAATGTTGAAAGGAATAAAGTATATAAAGCAAAGTGAGACCTGACTTTAGTGTTCCGAAAATATTAATAGTAAATGTTGATTTTAAAAAAAGCCCATATTTTTCTCATTTGTAGTTGGTTCAGTTACTGTAGTGAGCCCCCTGGAGCTGATCAGAACTAGAATGCAGTATCGCAGTTTGTCCTACAATCAACTGTACACGTGCATCACCAGTAAAGTGGCTACAGACGGATGGTTTTCCCTGTGGAGGGGCTGGAGTTCTACTGTTCTGAGAGATGTTCCTTTCTCAGGTAGGATTTATTTTCCATGCAAATTTGTGTTATATCAGAAGATCTGTTTATGTGTAACTCTTTTAGACTTTTTCTCTGCTTTTAGGTAATTTTAATAGTTAGCTTTAAGAATAACTGAGTTTTACTTGTTCTTTTTTGAGTGCTTTTATTTATAAATTCTTTGAGGACCTGATTTCCCCCTTCCCCCGCATTTTGTTTGTGGATACCAGCTAGGATTCATTGTTGTGTTCCCTTTCTCTGTACTTAGGCTGTTTCTTCTCATCTTTAGCTTATGCAATGACTGTTTTTGAAGAGTTTGAGTAGGAAAATTTCTCTGTGATATGTATAATGGCTATTTCCTTATAGAGAAACATGCTGTATCTAAGTGTTCTGATACTTAATTTTGAAAATATGTATAGAGAGTGACACAGTAGTGCCTTCAGGAATTTTTGTTAGCAAGATGAATTAGTTTGTATAATTGCTCCAAAAACCATGAAGCTAGAGCACCATAGACTACCACTTGTTAGTGAAGCTCCAAAGCTGAAAGTCTAGAAGAAGAAAAGTCTGATACAGAGCATGGCTAGGGCTGTTCCTTAAGATAACTAGGACAGAGAAGATCACGTGTTTTCCCTTTTTGTCACAACTCTGCTATGTCGTGAGCTAGAGAGGAGACTGCTGAAGGACTTGTTAATGCCAGCGGTGAAAGCCCCTGCCTCTTTGAGGCCCATTTTTGTCAGGACGCTTGTGGATCATCAGGCATCAATTGTACTTGAAGCAGTTTCTGTCCTTTGGATAGTACCAGGAATAACACTTTTGAACACCTTGTGGTGGCTTAGAAGAATGCTTCAAACCCATTTTTGGAGGTAGAGAACCCTTGAAATATTTGATCTGCTACCTTTGTTCTCCTACTTCATTCTTAAAATAATCTGACATCTAATTTAATCTGTGGTTCCAAACAGTCTAGTGAACCAATCATTGGGTTGGACTCCTATGGGATTTGAGCACATTCTGGTGTGCACCTGGAGTACATTTTAAATTGGCTGTGAACCAAACCAATGCATGGCAGGTGGAGGTGATTAGGATATTTAGTTAAAAATTGCACTTAGCAGTTAAGTGAGTTAACAGAACTAAGTTATTTCAGCCATTTTCAGAATAAATAATACTCTGTTTTCTTTCACTTTGATACTGGTAGGTGTTTGAAGATTGTGGTTGGACTGTATTTCCTGCTTAAGGATCCTGTTACTTGAAGGAACTTAATTTAGCCTTCTGTGATAGGGAAGGCTTCTGAACCAATGGAAACATGCCTTCTCTAAGGCTAAAGATAACTGTCGGAATTCATCTGAACCTTTTTCTCCAAGTGCTTCCTGTTCAATATTTATTTTTTAATATACTTATTTTTCTTCTCTGCCAAATGGCATCTTTCTCTTAGCCTGCTCTGCTAAGCTTTGTAAGGGAACCCTGAAGTTCTTCATCTAATTTTGGTTGTTTGACTTCAAGTAGAAACTCTTGTTCTCTTACTGCTTTTTGTCTGTTGCAACGTGGCAGGAGCTAGTCATCTTCCTCCCCTCCACTGGTTTTAACAGAGTGGGAAGATCAGAGGACTGTGAGAGAGTGTATAAGGCAGGGCGCTGTGGTGATGAGTGTGTTCTTCTCAGCCCTTTTCAGATTCTTGCAGCCATGCCTGTGGTTCCTCTACCAGTCCAAAACATCCTCGCTTTTAAGTCCGTCTCCACACTGCTCTGGCATCCACCTCACAGCCAGCGGGCACTTGTCTGTGCCCAGTACTTTGTAGACATCATGAGGTGCTGGAAAGGTAGAGACACGGGTTAACAGGCAGCTACTGCCTTATAGGGTAAGGACTAAAGGACTATTGATAAAGAGCCAGAAGTGAGCAGGCAATTTGACGCCTGAGTAAAGGGAAATGTATTTAAAAATCCCACAAAATTAAATGCCACAAAACTGTGATAATATAAAGTTAAGGGTGTCTAATGCTGCCTAATGCCTTTTCCAAATGTGTTTTCTGATTATTTTTTCCTTATAAATACTCTATGCATTAAGATATGCTCCCTTATTACCTTCAATCTTAGCTCTTCTGTTTGAATGCCCAAGAGCATCGTGGTTTCTGGTATTCTTACAGCACAGTCTGCGCCTTTGCTGCAGTTAGCTCAAGTTCACTCTTTCAAGGAGAATTAAAATTATTGTAACAATCTGTATTGAGAAAGCAGCTCTTCTGTGAAAACAGCACAGCATGACTCAAGCAGCACAGCGTGATTAGAATCCTGCTGCGTTACTAGCACAAGTATGAATGATAAGCTTCAAGCCGTGTACCTTGGGAGGCTAGCTAGACTGAATAAAAATTAAACTGAGCGTTTATAAGCATAAGAACTGGGTTAACAATAATACTCGAGTCATTCTTTAAGCAGAGTTGCAGAGAATATAAACATAAAAGGAAAGGAAAGGAGTCCTGCAGGTGCTTAAGCGAAGTTTTGGATTTAGATAATATATATTAAATTAGGGTTATGTACATTTCAACAGCAGGTTTTCCTCAAACCCTGAGAATGCCTCTGAGATACTGCCTACATTTACTTTTGCAAAATGTCGGATGCCAGGCATATGTGCTGGCAGCCTTCATGCAAGAAAATACTTTAATATTTCTCTGCTGGCACAACTGGCAGAACTCAGTGCTGAATGAGGCACAGTTATCTTTCAGGATATGCAGCCGTCATTTGCAGTGTTTATTTGACCAACTGCCACAAGGAATCACTCTATAATTCATCCCTGTAGCATATAGTTTAAAGAGTTTTAGTTAGAATACAGAAAGAGTGCAGTTTAGTGCAGAAGGCAAAACCAGAAACAGATGTTTTTCCTAATAGTTGTTTGTCAGACTTGCCTTTGACAGTCCTCACAGAGGCATTCCCCCCTTGATAATTTCAGAGAGGAAAATTGTATTTCTTGATTCTCTCAGAATTAAATTTGACACTCTGTCCCCCTGAAGAGTATGAGGCAATCTGGAGCAACCTTTCTTTTTGTGTGAAACACGTTTTTGTAGAATTAGTGAGATCTATGAAATGTGTGAAATATGCCTGAAAACATAGCAAATAATTAGAAGCCTACGTTTTGATTTGTGTTAAATTGAATTTTAAAAAAATCAGTGTGTGAGTTTTGTAGTGCTTGGGTTAGGTTGTATTATCATAGGGGTTACTTCATGGGAATGACAAAATGGGTAGGCTAACTTGTATCATATGAAGAAATTTGGAATATGGGGATGAGGGGAACAATGCAGTCTGTCCATGGATCATCACAGAGAATACTTTTACTTTACTTTCAGCTCTTGTTTCTTGTGTTGCCGCAGTAGAATTCTTACATCCGTACTTGATAAAAGAATTTCAGTATTTGACATACAAATGTGTTGTAAAGCAAGTTTATTTTTTTTATAACCCTAGCAATATATTGGTATAATTATGAACGTTTCAAGAAGAAGATGTGTAAGGAAGTTGGTGCACATGAACCAACATTTCTTATTGCTTTTACTTCAGGAGCAGCATCTGGCTCTGTAAGTATATATTTTTGTTTCTAGTACTACTCCTTATTGCCACTACTGAAGTATTTAAAAGAGGAATGATTTTATATTAATTTCTCAGAAATGGTGTATGTATTCGGGTGCACCGACTTCAAATACACATGGCCTGGCATTCAAGCTGATTAGGTATATCTCAATGAATTACAGTGTTCTGAAATACAAGACTTTTAATAATATCAGGTGCATGGAATATCAAATCTAGTTTTAAATTGAGTGCACTTTAATTTAAAAATGTTAATTAAATTTTAATTGTTTGTGCTCTAACTTTAAAACTGATTTCTTTTCTTGATAGATTGCAGCTGTCATAACTCTGCCATTTGATGTAGTGAAAACGCATAGGCAGACTCAACTTTGGGAGAGTGAGACCTTAAAAAGTAAGTTGCTGGTAAGGAGAAAAAAAGCGTATAACATTTGGAAAAATAAAACCTAGTGTTTGAATATATAGACTTTCGGTAAGAATTTTAAATATTTGTCTTGTCTTTTAAAGTTTATCTAAAAATTCTATCACTGAGGCCTTTTTTCTTCTCCAAGTTGTAATATCTCGTAGGATGTTTTTTATCTCCTGGGATAAATACAGTATTTTTCATTAATGGCATGGAGGAGGGAAAAGGTGGGAGTTCAGTACCATTTAGGTTAATAAGATTGTTTAAAATATAAACTGCAAAATCCATAGCTATTACATTTAGGCAGACCAACTGCAAATTTGTATACATTTAAGCAAGCTATATTTAAATAGGAAAAATTTAATTTCTTAGAAAATATTCAGGTGAACAGCGATCTATTGAAAAAGACTTTTGAGTTGATAAAAATAACATGATAAAATGTTTGCACATTCACTGCCACTTGGTCCTTCATAACAATACTCTTTTGTTAAATATTAGGTTAGAGGAGAAAGGACTGTGCTCAGGTTGTGTATTTTTACCTCCTTTTTGTGTGATTTCAAATAACTTATTTTTGAGAGCATATTAGTGAATATCCTAACAGCTTTAAAGGATGAAAGAGCAATGAAGTGTCTTTTTTGTTCTGCGTTCAGTAGAGCACCACTGTGTTTTATACAAATTCAAGTTGTATCTAAAAACTTTTTCTTCCGTTGCGTGGGGCCTGGACCAGTGAGGGCCTTTCATTAATGTTAGATCATGGCTTTAAGATTACAGACGAGTAAAAAGGCTGAGTACCCAAACAGTTTCTGCTTAGAAACTAATTTGAAGGCCCTAGTTCACAAAGATCTTATGAAAACTTAGTGCTCAGTTTTTGGCATGAGCTTTCATTCTCTCAGGTAAATGATTTTTTTCTGGTATAGTTCTTGAAAAAACTTATTTATATTTCATTGCAGAACAGACAAAGATCAAAAAAGCTTTAAATAGAAATAGTTACTGTGTTTCAGTTCTTTCCTTGTGCTGATGAACGTAAGAATTCATTGCTAATACCACTTTGAATCACAAGCTGCCCTATATTTATTAGGCTGATATTAACTAGATTAATATATATTTAAAATTTCATTATGGTTATCTGTAACTTGTACTAGTTTAATTCTTTCCAAACCCAGTTACTGTTAGAGTTGGACACTGACTATGCATCTACATATTGTCTCTCTGTGG